>NC_087538.1:4781876-4833362 GCF_963921805.1 Phalacrocorax carbo
CGCATTTCCCTTCCTGGACCCCCCAAATTTCCCTCAGACCCCCTCGGGACCCCAGTTTCCCCTCCTGGGACCCCCATTTCCCCTCCTAACACCCCCCAGCACCCCGATCACCCCCCTGGGACCCCCATTTCACGCCCTGGGACCCCCCAAATTTCCCTCAGACCCCCATGGGACCCCAGTTTCCCCTCTTGGGACCCCCATTTCCCCTCCTAACACCCCCCAGCACCCCGATCACCCCCCTGGGACCCCATTTCACGCCCTGGGACCCCCCAAATTTTCCCTCAGACCCTCCCAGGGACCCTTATTTCCCCTCCTAACATGCCCCGGCGCCCTGATCACCCCCTGGGACCCCCATTTCCCACCCTGGGACCCCCCAAATTTCCCTCAGACCCCCATGGGACCCCTATTTCCCCCCCGGGACCCCCATTTCCCCTCCTGGGACCCGCATTTCCCTTCCTGGGACCCCCCAAATTTCCCTCAGACCCCCATGGGACCCCAGTTTCCCCTCCTGGGACCCCCATTTCCCCCCCGAACACCCCCCGGCACCCCCCCTGACGCCCCCCCCCCAATGTCACCCCCCCAGGCCATCACCGCCGGCTTCTTCTACCACGCGGCGCGGCTGACGCGGGGTCGGGGTACCGCACGGCCAAGCACCAGCAGCCCGTCTTCGTGCACCCCAACAGCGCCTGTTCGGGGCGCAGCCGCGCTGGGTGCTCTACCACGAGCTCGTCTTCACCACCAAGGAGTTCATGCGGCAGGTGGGGGGCGGGGGGGTCACTGTGGGGGTGGGGGTCACTGTGGGGGTGGGTGGTTCGCTGTGGGGCCGGAGGTGTTGGGGTGGGGGTGTCACTGTGGGTTTGTGGGTGTCACTGTGGGGATGGGGGTGTCACTGTGGGTTTGTGGGTGTCGCTGTGGAGACGGGGGTGTCACTGTGGGTTTGTGGGTGTCACTGTGGGGGTGGGGGTGCCGGGTGTGGGGATGGGGGTGGCTCTGTGGGGGTGGGGGGGGGTCACTGTGGGAGTGGGGGGGGTGGCGTGGGGCCGGAGGTGTTGGGGTGGGGTTGTCACTGTGGGGACGGGGGTGTCACTGTGGGTTTGGTGGTGTCACTGTGGGGATGGGGGTGCCGGTGTGGGGATGGGGGTGTCACTGTGGGGGTGGGGGTGTCGGTGTGGGGATGGGGGTGTCACTGTGGGGATGGGGGTGTCGCTGTGGGGGTGGGGGTGTCACTGTGGGTTTGTGGGTGTCACTGTGGGGATGGGGGTGTCACTGTGGGGGTGGGGGGGGGGTCACTGTGGGGGTGGGGGTGTCGCTGTGGGGGTGGGGGGTGTCACTGTGGGTTTGTGGGTGTCACTGTGGGGATGGGGGTGTCACTGTGGGGGTGGGGGGGGGGTCACTGTGGGGATGGGGTGTCACTGTGGGGGTGGGGGTGTCGGTGTGGGGATGGGGGTGTCACTGTGGGGATGGGGGTGTCGCTGTGGGGGTGGGGGTGTCACTGTGGGTTTGTGGGTGTCACTGTGGGGATGGGGTGTCACTGTGGGGGTGGGGGGGGGTCACTGTGGGGGGTGGGGGTGTCGCTGTGGGGGTGGGGCTGTTGGCATGGTGATGGGGGGTGTCACTGTGGGGGGTGGGGGTTTCAGCGTGGGGGTGTCGCTGTCGGGGTGCTGGCATGGGGATGGGGGGTGTCGCCGTGGGGATGGGGGTGTCGCCGTGGGGATGGGGGTGTCGCTGTGGGGATGGGGGTGTCGCCGTGGGATGGGGGTGTCGCTGTGGGGATGGGGGTGTCGCTGTGGGGACGGGGGTGTCACCGTGGGTTTGGGGGTGTCGCTGTGGGGACGGGGGTGTCGCTGTGGGGATGGGGGTGTCGCTGTGGGTTTGGGGGTGTCGCTGTGGGGATGGGGGTGTCGCTGTGGGTTTGGGGGTGTCGCTGTGGGACGGGGGTGTCGCTGTGGGTTTGGGGGTGTTGCCGTGGGTTTGGGGGTGTTGCCGTGGGGATGGGGGTGTTGGCATGGGGGTGTCGCTGTGGGGACAGGGGTGTCGGCGTGGGGATGGGGGTGTCGCCGTGGGTTTGGGGGTGTCGCCGTGGGGATGGGGGTGTTGGCATGGGGGTGTCGCTGTGGGTTTGGGGGTGTCACTGTGGGTTTGGGGGTGTCGCCGTGGGTTTGGGGGTGTCACTTTGGGTTTGGGGGTGTCACTGTGGGTTTGGGGGTGTCGCCGTGGGTTTGGGGGCGTCGCCGCTCCCCAGGACCGCCAAGCGCCCCCTCCTGCCCCCCAGGTGATCGAGATCGAGGCCGCGTGGCTGCTGGAGGTCGCCCCCCACTACTACCAGGCCAAGGAGCTGGAGGACGCCAGCTCCCGCAAGATGCCCCGGAAAGCGGGGAAGAGCCGGGAGGAGCTGGGCTGAGGCGCCCGGGGGCGCCCGGGGCACCCAGGGACATCCCCCCCCACCCCCCCCCAATACACCTCCCCGGTCGGGGACACGAGCGTCTGGTTTTTATTCTGTACATTAAGTTAAAGGCGGGGGGGAGGGGCGGGGGGGAGGGGCGGGGGGCGCTGGGGGAGGGGCGGGGGGCGCGGTGGGGGGGGGCTGTGGGGAATCAGGGGTCCCCCGGGGCGGGGGGGGGGCTTCAGGCTGAGCCGAAAGGCGCCCCCCGGCTCACCCAGCGCCGCCGCCGCCGCCGCCACCAGCAGCTTCTTGGCCTCGGCCACGGCCGTGGGGGCCGGCATCAGCTGGGGGGGGGGGAGAATTGGGGGGGGGCACGACAGTGTGGGGTCCCCCCGTGTCCCCCCATGTACCCCCGTGTCCCCTCCATGTCCTCATGTCCCCCCGTGACCCCCATGTCCCCCCGTGACCCCCTGTGTCCCCCCATGACCCCGTGTCCCCCGTGACCCCCCCATATCCCCCGTGACCTCCTATGTCACTGTGTCCCCCCATCCCCCCATGTCCCCCCGTGTGTCCCCATGACCCCCTGTGACCCGGTGACCCCCATGACCCCCTGTCCCCGTGTCCCCTGTGACCCCCCCGTGTCCCCTGTGACCCCCCCATGTCCCCCCAACATCCCGTGTCCCCATGTCCCCCCATGGCCCTGTGTCCCCCCGTGACCCCATGTCCCCGTGTGACCCCGTGTCCCCCCGTGACCCCCGTGTCCCCCCGTGACCCCATGACCCCCCGTGACCCCCCGTGACCCCCGTGTCCCCCCGTGACCCCCCGCCGTACCTTGTCCACGCGGTGGCAGCGAATGAGCCCCTGCGAGTTGAGGAAGAAGGTGGAGAAGGCGTCGTAGGACCTGGGGGGGGACGGAGTCAGGGGGCGGCGCGGGGTCACGGGGGGACACGGGGTCACAGGGGGGTCACGGGGGGACACGGGGGCCGCAGGACCACGGGGGTGACGGGTCACAGTGACAAGGGGGACACGGGGCTGTCGGGCCACCGGTGACAGGGACACGGGGACATCGGGGACGAGGGTTGTTGGGCCACAGGGTGACGGGGACGGGGTGACAAAGGGGTGACAAGGGGGTAAAAAACGGTGACAGGGGGGTGACAAAGGTTGGCAAGGGGGTGACAGAGGGTCAGCGGGTGACAAAGGATAACGGGGGGTGATAAAGGGTGACAAGGGGGTGACAAAGGGTGATGAGGGGTGACAGGGTGTTGGGGTGAGAACCGGTGATGAGGGTGACAAAGGGTGACAAGGAGATGAGAAAGGGTGTCAGGGGGTGACAAAGAGTGTCAGAGGGTGCCGAGGGGGTGACAAAGGGTGACAAGGGGGTGACAGCAGGCACCAAGGGGGTGACAAAGGGTGTCAGGGGGTGACAGCAGGCACCAAGGGGGTGACAAAGGGTGACAAGGGGGTGACAGCGCGGTGACAAAAGTGTGTCAGGGGTGACAAGGAGGTAAGAAAGGGTGACAAGGGGATGACAAAGGGTGTTGGGGGGTGGCAAGGGGGTGACAAAGGGTGTCAGGGTGACAGCGGGTGACAAGGAGATGAGAAAGGGTGACAAGGTGGTGACAGAGTGCTGGGGGGGTGACAAAGGGTGTCGGGGGGTGACAGCGGGTGACAAGGGGGGTGACAAAAGGGTGTCGGGGGTGACAGCGGGCGACGAGGGGGTGCCGGCGGGCATCAAGGGGGTGACAAGGAGGTGAGAAAGGGTGACAAAGGGGGTGACAAAGAGTGTCGAGGGGGTGACAAAGGGTGTCAGGGGGTGACAGCGGGCGACGAGGGGGGGACGCGGTGCTGACCGGAGGAGCTGGCGCTTGTCGCGGCGGTAGAAGCGGAGCAGGCAGAGGTGGAGGGGGAGCCCCGTCAGGCGCCAGCGCGCCCGGATGCTCCAGTCCTCGGGGTGCCGGGTCAGCGCCAGCACCTCCAGCCGCAGGCTGGCGAAGTACCCCCACGCCACGGCCCGGCACAGCGCCACCGCCACCTGGTACATGGGCCGCCCGCTGGGGGGCACGCCCGGCGCCGTCACGGCCCCGGCGCCCCCCGCCGTGTCACCACCCCCCCCCCCCGCGTCATGACCCGCCCTGTGTCACCAACCTCCCTTACGTGTCGCGGTACGACCCCACCCCCGTGTCACCACCCCCCCCTTGCGTGTCACGTCCCCCCCCCCTCGCATGTCAGGACCCCCCACCTGCACCAGGAACCCCCCCCCACCGCCAGGACCCCCCCACCAGAAACCCCCCCACCAGGACCCCTCCCACATCAGGACCCCCCCGTGCCAGGATCCCCCTCCACCAGGACCCCTCCCTGCGCCAGGACGCCCCCCCCCCCGCCAGGACCCCCCCCCCCATGCCAGGGCCCCCCCCCCCCGCCAGGACCCCCCCCACCGCCAGGACCCCCCCCCTGCCAGGACCCCCCCGTGCCAGGATCCCCCTCCACCAGGACCCCTCCCTGCGCCAAGACCCCCCCCACCAGGACCCCTCCCGCACCAGGACCCCCCTCCACCAGGACCCCCCCCCCGCCAGGACCCCCCCGTGCCAGGATCCCCCTCCACCAGGACCCCTCCCTGCGCCAGGACGCCCCCCCCAGCGCCAGGACCCCCCCCCCGCCAGGACCCCCCCGGTCACAGGGTGTCGCTCACCGCGTGTGCAGGCGCAGCTGGGGGTGGATGAACTCGACGTCGGGGGCGTAGAGGCTGTAGTCGGGGATTTTCAGGAAGAAATTGGGGAGCTGCGGGGGGGGGGAAGAGGGGGGAGGGTCAGGGGGGTTGGGGGAGGGGTGTGGCCCCCCTCCCCCCCCACCCCGCAGGGACACAGAGCCCCCCCGGGTGTCACCACCATGGGGGCGGCTGTAGGGGGGGGCTCAGGGGTTCCCCTCCCCATGTTGTCACCCACCATCCTGTCACACCCCCATGTGTCCCCCCCAAAACTTGTCACCCTCATCCATGTCACCCCTCCTCCACCGTGTCACCCTCCCCCCAAACGTGTCACCCCCCCATTTTGTCACCCCATCTTGTCACATACCCCAATCTCATCACACCCCCCACCTCGTCACCCTCATGTTGTCACCTTGTCACCCTCCCAGTCTTGTCACCCCATCTCTTCACCCCCCCGACCTCGTCACCCCATATCTTGTCACCTTCCGCCCAATATTGTCACCCCCTTTTCTTGTCACCCCACCTTGTCACATACCCCGATCTCATCCCGCAACCCCCCCACATTGTCACCCTCACCGTGTCACCCTCCTCCCAAACTTGTCACCCCCCCCATTTTGTCAACCCACCTTGTCACATGCCCCAATCTCATCACACACACACCCCCTTGTCACTCCCCCCCCCCGGTGTCACCCAGCCCACCCCGCCACCACCTATAGGTGACGCGCCCTATGGCCGGGGTAGGGTGCCCCCCCGCCCCTCCCCCACCCCGTGACGTCACTGTGACGTCACCCTCCCGTCACCTCGTGCTGCAGCTTCTCGTGCATGACGGCCAGGTGCTCCTCCATGCTGGGCGGGGGGCGGCGGGGGGGCCCGGCGGGGGTCAGGAAGGGGGCGGGGGGCCGCAGGAGGAGGAGGAGGGAGGCGGCGGGAGCCTCGCGGACGGCGATGTCATCCTCCCGATGGCCATCCACCGTGGTGATGTCACCCTCCATCCCCTCGAGGGGTGACAGCGCGTGGGGGCTGCCGGGGAGCCGGGCCGGGGGGGGACGCGGGGGGGGCAGGAGGGGCAGCGCCGGAACGTGGCCCCGGGTGGGCTCCAGGTCCTGGGGGGGAGGGGGGCAAGGTCCCCATGGGGGGATGGGGAGCTGCCCCATAGCTTGGGGGTGGGGGGGTCTGGGCTGTGGGGCACCCGGCAGGACCCCCCAGGGCAGAGCTGTCCCATGGGAGGGGGGATCTGACCCATGGGGAACCTGGCAGGACCCCAAAGGATGGATCTGCCCCATTGGTGGGGGGATCTGCCCTGTGGGGAGTCTGGCAGGACCCCCAAGGATGGGTCTGCCCCATGGGGGGACGGCTCCGCCCCACACGGGGGACCCTCTGCCACCCACGGCCCCGCCCCCAAGGTGCAGGCCCCGCCCCTTAGCCGCCTTCCCCACCAGAACCTGCTCCCGGTCTATTTGCATAACCACGCCCCCTCCTCCCAGAGCACCCACCTCACCTTCTGCGGCATTCATTTGCATAGCCACGCCCCCCGGAGCACCCGCTCTGCCTATTCCATGGTGTCTATTTGCATAACCACGCTCCAGCACACCACCTTCTCGTCCACGCAGACGATTTGCATAGCCCCGCCCCAAAACAAGAATAGGCCCCGCCCACCTCGCTTCACCACCGCGGTCTATTTGCGTAGCCACGCCCACCCGCTCAATCTGTCCCGCCTCGCTTCTCTCCGAGGCTGTGTAGCCACGCCCCCTTCCCCAGGAGCGCCCTCCCCCTATTGCGCAACCACGCCCCCTCGCGGCGCTCGTTTGCATAGCACCGCCCCCTCAGCACGGCCCCGCCCCGTCCCCTCAGGACGGCCCCGGCCCCTCAGGACGGCCCCGCTTCCCCCCGCCCCTCACCTGCGGCCGCGCTCGGTACCGGCGGCGCGGCGAGTCGGGGCCAGTCGCGGCGGGCCGTGGCGGGGCCCAGGCGCGGAGCGGGGCTGCGGGGCGGAGGCGGGCAGCGGCGGCCGTGCCGTGCCGGTACATGGCGGAAAACACCACCCCCCCCCCCGGCTTCGCCTGGGCAGCACCGCGCCTCACGCCGGCAGCTCCCACTGCGCCTGCGCGGCCGCCGCCGGCTCGCGCTGGTCCCGCCCACGCCGCGCCCCAGCGCGCAGGCGCGGTAAGCGTGTGTGTGCGCCGTGCGCATGCGCGGACTGAAGGCGCGCTGGGGAAGGTGACCGGGCGGGCGTGCACGCCCGGTGGGCGGGGAGGGCCACGCGCCTGCGCGGGGCGGGAAGAAGGCAGGACGCGCATGCGCAGTCGTCCTCACCAAGGGGGCCGAGCCCATCAATCCCCCGGTGCGTGGGGAGGGGCCAGCTCGGCGGCAGCCAATAGGAGGGCGGCTCTGCGGCTGGGGGCCGAGCAAAACCCCACAAGAGCGTGGGTAAGGACCAATAAAGTCTCGGCGAATGGGCGGGGCTCGACGAGGCCACGCCCCCGCCCTGACAGAACGAAGACCGCTAACTTCAGAGTCACCGTTTTTATTGAAATGTAACCAAAAACAGGGTGGGGGCGGGGGAAGGTCCCGCCCCCTGGGGCCGTGGGGTGGGGAAGGGCACCCGTGGGTGCTGCGTGGGGCACGACGATCACATACAGGGGCTGTAGTGCAGGAAGGGGGCACCCGTGGGGCACGGACTGGTGACGGGGAGCTGTGGGGCAGGAAGGGGGCACCCATGGGAGCTGTGGGGCTGGGAAGGGCACCCGTGGGGTTGGGACAGGCACCCATGGGAACTGTGGGGCAGGAAGGGGGCACCCATGGGAGCTGTGGGGCTGGGAAGGGCGCCCGTGGGGTGGGGACAGGCACCCATGGGAGCCGTGGGGCAGGAAGGGGGCACACTTAGGGTGAGGACAGGCACCTGTGGGAGCCGTGGGGCAGGAAGGGGGCACCTGTGGGGTGGGGACAGGCACCCATGGGAGCCGTGGGGCAGGAAAGGGTGAACCCATGGGGCAGAGACAGGCACCCATGGGAGCCGTGGGGCAGGAAGGGGGCACCTGTGGGGTGGGGACAGGCACCCATGGGAGCTGTGGGGCTGGGAAGGGCGCCCGTGGGGTGGGGACAGGCACCCATGGGAGCCGTGGGGCAGGAAGGGGGCACCCATAGGGTGAGGACAGGCACCTGTGGGAGCTGTGGGGCAGGAAGGGGGCACCCGTGGGGCAGGGACAGGCACCTGTGGGAGCCGTGGGGCAGGAAGGGGGCACCCGTGGGGCAGTCACTAGCACCCGGGTGAGCTGTGGAGCAGTCACTAGCACCCGGGGGAGCTATGGGGCAGGGAAGGGCACCCACAGGGACGGGGATAGGCACCCAGTAGGACTCTGGGGTGGGGACAGGCACCCATAGGGGCTATGGGGCAGGGAGGGGGCACCCATGGGGCACCTGTGGGGCACCCCACGTCCCCCCGCCCCACACCCAGCGGGCACCGAGCCCCCCACGGCCCCGCCGTGGGGAGAGCTGCCATGGGGCTCAGCGACCGGCGCGCCCGAGGGAGCTGCGGGGGCGAGAAAACAGCGTTGGGTGATGGGGTGGGAGGCGGGGGGCAGTGCAAAACGAGGCCAAAAAATGCAAAATTGAGAAAAATAAAGAGGAAAAATGAAGAGCAGCCCACCTGGCGCGGCGGTGCTGGGGGGCATCCGTCCGTCCGTCCGGCGGCCGGGGCTCCGTCTGTCCGTCCGGCGTCTCCCGCCGCAGGAGGAACGGCCGGAGGCTGCCGCGTACCGGTGAACCCCCGGCTCGCCCCGAGGTCAAGTTGAAGGGCCACGGAGGCTCCGCCTCTTCCCGTAAGACTGTAGATGATTGGTTGAGGGCCAGGTGAGGCCCCGCCCCCTTTAACCGGGCGAAAGGGCGGGGCCCAGGGCGGGGCCGTGCCTCAGTTTCCCCATTCCCCGGGCGCTGCCTTACAGTCGCGCTCCGACAGCGAGTAGGGCTTAATCTCCTCCTCCGGGCGCTTGGGGGGTGGGCGGCGAGGGGGGGCTGCTGCGGAGGGGGGACACACACAATTAGGGGCTGGGGGGGGTCGCTTTGTGCCCCTCCCCACCCCCTTGTAACCCCCAAACTACCCAAACCCCCCCCCCCCCAAAACTCACCCGGTCGGTTGGAGAAGAAACCCTCGAAGATGACGAAGTTGTTCACCTGGAGGGAGGAAGGCTGGGGGGTGAGGGGCTGCTCTCCCTGCCCCACCCCCCCCCCAACCCTCCCCATCCCCCCCAGGCAAATTTGTGGGGTGACTTACCCACCACGGGCAAATCCTGAGGCTCCGCCCCCTCGTAGGGTGAATTTTTGGGGTGATTTAAACCCCCCCAGGGCAAATCCTGAGGCTCCACCCCCTCATATGCTTAATTTTTGGCGTGATTTAAACCCCCTGGGCAAATCCTGAGGCTCCACCCCCTCGTAGGGTGAATTTTTGGGGTGATTTAACCCCCCCCGGGCAAATCCTGAGGCTCCACCCCCTCATATGGTTAATTTTTGGGGTGATTTAACCCCCCCCGAGCAAATCCTGAGGCTCCACCCCCTCGTAGGGTGAATTTTTGGGGTGATTTAACCCCCCCCGGGCAAATCCTGAGGCTCCACCCCCTCATATGGTTAATTTTTGGGGTGATTTAACCCCCCCCGAGCAAATCCTGAGGCTCCACCCCCTCGTAGGGTGAATTTTTGGGGTGATTTAATCCCCCCCAGGCAAATCCTGAGGCTCCACCCCCTCGTAGGGTGAATTTTTGGGGTGATTTAACCCCCCCCCGAGCAAATCCTGAGGCTCCACCCCCTCGTAGGGTGAATTTTTGGGGTGATTTAACCCCCCCAGGGCAAATCCTGAGGCTCCACCCCCTCCTTGGAGTAAAAAATTGGGGTAATTTAACCTCCCCAGGGCAAATCCTGAGGCTCCACCCCCTCATATGCTTAATTTTTGGGGTAATTTAACCCCTCAGGGCAATTCCTGAGGCTCCACCCCCTCCTTGGAGTAAAAAATTGGGGTGATTTGGGCCCCCCCGGGGTAATTCTCACGGTTTCACCTCAACTTGGTGAAGCCCAGAGACCGTTTATCCTCTAAAAGGACAAGACGGGTGATACATCCCGCGGGTGGGGGCACCCCAGGAGGGCAGGGCACCCCGGGAAGGGTGGGGGGCACCCCAGGGATGTCCCCAGCGTGTGTGTCCCCCCCCCACATACCTGTGGGATGGCGTCGGTGAGGCCGTAGTGTTTGCGGAGAAAAGCCAGGAGCTTCTCGGAGGGTCGGTCGACGGCCAAACGCCAGGGATCCACCCTCTCGCTCTGCGATGGGGGGGTAAAGCGGGGTTTGGGGGGGTCCCCAACGTCCCTTTGCGTCCCGTCCTCCCCCCAGTTTGGGGTGGGTTGTTTTTTTTTGGCTTCTCTCGTTACCTGCAGCATGTGCTGGAAAAGCTCCAGCCCGTAACCGTGTCGCTGCAGCGATTCGTGGATGTAAAAATCCAAGACGCAAAGAGGTTCCGCTTCGTTGTGGGCGCCGTTACGGTCCTGGGGGGGGGGGAAACACCCACAAAATGGCCGTTTGGGGGGACACAATGGCCCTTTGGGGGGACACAATGGCCATCGGGGGCACAAAATTGTGTTTGGGGGTCACAGAATGACTTTTTTGGGGGGAAAAAATGGCCGTTTGGGGGGACAAAATGACCGTTTGGGGGCAGAAAATGGCCATCGGCGGAACAGAATTGTGTCTGGGGGCACAAAATGACTTTTTTGGGGGGAAAATGGCCATTTGCGGGGAAAAAATGACCATTTGGGGGCACAAAATGACCTTTTTTGGGGAAAAATGGCCATTTGGGGGGACAAAATGGCTGTTGGGGGTCACAAAATGACCTTTTTTGGGGAAAAATGGCCATTTGGGGGGACAAAATGGCTGTTGGGGGTCACAAAATGACTTTTTTTTGGGAAAAATGGCCATTTGGTGGGACAAAATGACCATTTGGGGGCACAAAATGACCTTTTTTTGGGAAAAATGGCCATTTGGTGGGACAAAATGGCTGTTGGGTGTCACAAAATGACTTTTTTTGGGGGAAAAATGGCCATTTAGGGGGAAAAAATGACCATTTGGGGGGACAAAATGACCTTTTTTGGGGAAAAATGGCCACTTGGGGGGACAAAGTGGCTGTTGGGGTCACAAAATGACTTTTTTAGGGGAAAAATGGCCACTTGGGGGGAAAAAATGGCTGTTGGGGTCACAAAATGGCCCTTGGGGGTCACAAAATGACTTTTTTTGGGGAAAAAATGGCCATTTGGGGGGACAAAAAGGCCATTTGGGGGCACAAAATGACCTTTTGGGGGGACAAAATGGCCCTTCGGGGGGACACAATGACCTTTGGGGACCCCGAACCTCTCCCCAACTCACCAGGAGGAAGAGTTTCTTGTAGCCCACCTTGAGGAAGCCGATGACGGCGCTTTTGGGGGTCCTGGGGGAGGGAGAGGGAGGGATTTGGGGGGTCGCTCGGGGTCGCCCCGGGGTGGGGGGGTCCCGGGGGGACAGAGGGGCTCACCGGCGGCCGTCGGCGTCGCGGAGGATGTAGAGGACGTGGCGGTTGGTCTCCATGCGGGTGGCGCTGGTGACAGGGGTGGGGAGGCCCTGGGCCTGCGCGGGGTGAGCCGTTACCCCCCCCCGTACCCCCACTGTGCCCTGTAACCCCCCCGTTACCCCCCATAATCCCCCACTGCCCCACTCTAACCCCTCCATTGCCCCCTGTAACCCCCCCATAGCCCCCCACTGCCCCCAATAACCCCCATTAACCCCCCCATAACCCACCATTAACCCACCCACTGCCCCCCATTAGCCCCCCTCAACCCCCCACTATCCCCATTAGCCCCAACTCCCCCAAAGCCCACCATAACCCCCCACTGCCGCCCATCAATCCCCCATAACCCCCATTAACCCACCCACTGCCCCCATCAACCCCCCAGTGCCCCCCATAACCCCCCAGTGCCTCCCCAAAGCCCCCCATAACCCCCCACTGTCCCCCATTAACTCCCCATAACCCCTCACTGCCCCCCAGCAACTCCCCATAACCCCCCCTACCCCCCAACTGGTCCCATTAACCCCCCCAAAGCCCCCCATAACCTGGTATCCCCATAACCACTCAAAGCCCCCCATTAACCCCCCCCAAAGCCCCCCATTAACTCCCCATAACCCCCCCTTTGTCCCCCCCTAACCCCTCCAAAGCCCCTCACAACCCCCCCAAAGCCCCCCATAACCCCCACCTTGGCCGAGGCCTTGCCCAGCTCGTCGATGACGGCCCTCAGCTGATGCTCCAGCTCCCCCCTGCGCCGGGGGGACACACGGACACACACCATCAACCCCAAATCCCTCCCCCATAATTACCCACCCGCCCCCAATTACCCCCCAGGCCCGGGCAATGGGGCCTCCAGTTTCCCAGCATGCCCCGCGCTCCCCCTTGGTTTCCCAGCATGCCCCGGGGCCGGCCCAGGCCCCAGGCCTAGGTCCCCTCCGGTACCGGTGGTTGGGCCCGCGACGCCCGGCGGGCCGCAGGTGTTGATCGACCACGCAAACCCGGTCACCCAGCACCGGTGTGAGGTCGAACGGGAACTCCATGACCGGTCCCCGACCGGGCCCGGCCCCGCCGCCTCCTCCTCCGACCGCCGGGCCCGGCCCGGTTCCGCCGCCACCGCTAGGCCCGGCCGCCGTTAACCCCGCCCCTTAGCAACGGCTAAACCAATCCCTGCCTCCCCTTCATTCGTTCCCTAGCAACCAAACCCCGCCTCTCCTCCCTTAGCAACCAGCTTCCCGCTCCGCCGCAAAGCACGGCGGGAAGCACACCCCCCCCACCCCGCAAAGCACGGCGGGATATACCCCCCCATGACCGCCATTTTGTGGGCGCGGCGGCCATTTTGGCGGCACGACCACCATCTCCTCAGCACCGCGCCTCAGTTTCCCCCCCCCTCCTTCTAAGGAGAAAAAGCAAAATAAAATCAAGTTTTGGGGAGGTTTTAGACATTTTATTCTTTGCTCTGTTCCACGGAGGGGGCTGGAGGGGTGTCGGGGGCCACCCCCACCGCCGGCGGGGCTTCTTTTTCCTTCAGGTAATCCTTGTAGAGGCGGCGGACGCGGGCGACAGCGGCGGCGGGAGGAGGCTGCCACTCGTACCAAGGGTACCAATGGCGGCCAGGGGCCAGGGCAGGCGCTGGCGGGGTCCTGCTGACAGCCGGGTGTTGGTTGGAGAAGTCGCCCTGGGGGGCTGGGACGTAGGGAACTTGTAGCCATAGGAGACCTGTGGGAGGGTGAGGATGGGGTGGGTGAAGGGGGTCTGGGGTGGGGGGCACCCATGGGTGCTCCTCCGTGCCCGCCCGTGGGGCTCACCGTGGTCCTGCGCCTGCGCGATGGCCTTGGTCAGGAGCTTGTGCTGCTTCATGCAGACCCCTGGGGGGGAGAAACATGGTCAGTGGCTGTGGGGGCACCCCCAGAGCACCCATGGGTGTCCACAGAGGACACACAAAGGACCCCTCACAGCACCTATGGGTGTTGCTACATCTCCCACGGGTGCCCCCAGAAGACCTATGGGTCCCTTCACAGCTCCCATAGGTGCCCCCAGAGGACCCACAGGTCTCCTCACAGCCCCCATGGGTGCCCCCAGAAGTCCAATGGGACCCCTCACAGCACCCGCGGGTGTCCCTACAGCTCCCACAGGTGCCCTCAGAGCACCTCTGGGTCCCTTCACAGCACCCACAGATGCCCCCAGAGGACTCGTGGGACCCCTCACAGCCCCCACAGGACCTATGGGACCCCTCACTGCCCCCACGGGTGCCCTCACAGCCCCCATGGGTGCCCCCAGAGGGCCCACGGGTGCCCTCACCTGTGTGCGTGGGGTGGAAGATGACGCCCGAGTGGGGGCAGATGAACTGGTCCAGGAGCTTCACATTCTGTGATGGGGGGAAAGAAGGAGGAAGAGGAGGGGAGGAAGGTGGGGGGGGACAGAAGGAAAAGGGGATGCGGGGGGGGAGGGGAGCCCCCCAAATCTTCACCCACCCCCCCCAAACTTACCCGAAAATCCACGTGGAGGTTGCGGTCGCGGCAGATGGGGCAGGGGTTCCCCACCGGCTTCCCCTTGCGCTGGGAAAAGGGGGGGTGGGGAGGGGAAACACAGGCTCAGGGGGCGCCTCCCCCAACTCCCAGTGCCTCCCAGTTTGTCCCAGTTTGTCCCAGTGCCTCACCAGACAGGCCTTGCGGGTGCGCTGGGGCGGGATGGCGCCCTTGTGGTTGCGGCGGTAGCCCAGCCAGACGGGTTTGTCGCCGTAGGTGGCGCGGTACTCTGGGGGGGTGGGGGGAAGGGGTCGTTTTGGGGGTGGGGGACGGGTTATTTGGGGGGAGGGGGTCTTTGGGGTGGGGGAGGGGTTGTGGACACCCCCCCCCCTTTCATACCTTCGCTCTCCAGGTACTCCCAGGGCCGCTCCTGGTAGCGGGATGGGGGGGTGGGGGGCTCCTTGGGGGGTTCCTTGGGTGCTGCCTGGGTGCTGCAGGGGGCCTGGGGAGGGACAGGTGACATCACAGCTGTGACATCACATGGCGCCGCCCTCCCCTCTTCCCCCAGCCAGCAGAACACCTGGCCTGAGGAGCGATGACATCATAGGGGCGCCTGTGACATCACACCAGGCCCTTCCTCTATGGAGGTGCAGGACGAGGAAGTGGGGCTGGCGCCTGTGACATCAGCGCCGTGACGTCATATAGCAGCGGCGCACGCGCCTGTGCCGCCCCTCCCCCTTGCAGAGCCCGGTTCTTCCCGCCCATCACCCCGCCCCTCCCCCCCAAACCCCCGCGCGCGCGCGGTACGAACCACCGCCCCGTGACGTCACCGCGCCCCATGACCTCACCGCCGCACGTGGCGGCGCGTCGCAGCCGCTTCCCCCGATCCCGCCCCGCGGTTCCCCCGCCCCCGATCTCCCCCCGCCGCCTCACCCGCGCCCACTGCGGCCGCCCCGGCCCCCTCAGGCCGCCGCTCGCCGCCCGCAGCAGCAGCTGCAGCAGCGCCATCTTGTCGCCGCCGCAAGCCGCGCCCCTCCCGCCTCCGTCACGGCGAGGGGCGTGGCCCCGCCCCCCACGCATGCGCAGTCGCGGCTGCCCGAATAAAAACTGCGCCACACGGCCGGCGGACAATGGCGGGCGGCGGCCGCGCATGCGCGGGCGGGGGGGAGGGGAGGTGGGGTGAGGCGGCGGCGCACGCGCGGCTCGGCGGGAGGGGGCGGCACGGCCGCTCCCGCGCAAGCGCAGTAAAGCCGCTCAGTGACGTTTCGCCTGGGCGTGGCCGGCGTGTGGGCGTGCCCAGGCGCGCGGGCGGCGTCCCGCTATAAATAGCTCCGCCCGCGCGGAACGGTGCCATTCTGAGGGCTGGGTGGAGGTAAGTGGAGAGCTTCGATGGGCGGCGGCGGGGTTTGGGGGGGGTCGGGCTGGGCGGAGGGGGGGTTCCCCTTTTTTTAGGGGCGCTGGGGGGGGCCCTTTTGTGGGGCCGGCGTCCCTTTGCCTTGAGAAAATGGCGTCCCCCCCCTTCGCCAGCCCCGCCGGGGGGGGATGCGCCCCTCAGCCCTCTCCTTCCCCTCAGCGCTGAGGAGAAACCCCCCCCCCCCCCCTTCCCAAGGGCGATTTCCTTCGGTTCTTTTTTTACTCTTCCCTCACCCTCCCCCTGTAAAAATCTGACAAATTCACCGGGGATAACGAGTGCTAATCATTTCGTGTCTTTCTTCTTTGCTTCTAATTTTTTTTATTCATTTTTTTTTTATTTATTGTGCCCCCCCACCCCCCTTTTTTTTTTTTCTCCTTTCCCCGCTCCAGGTTTGGTTGCTCTTGAGAGACGCCGTCGCCTTTACCACGAGAAAAAAAAAAGCAATACAAACAGACAAAAACAAACAAACAAAACAAAAATACAAAAGCAAAACAAAACAAACAAATATATACAAAAAAAAAGGGGAAGAAAAAAGAGCTTTCTTCCCCCCTTCCCGCTCCCATCCCGGTGCCGTGGAAGAGCCGCCATCGCAGCCTCCGTCCTTTGGACCGTCCTTGGGAAGCCGTTCCAAACTCGAAGGAAACTGCCACTTAAAAACATATTCTCCCTCTTCTTTCCCCCTCAAAAACAAAGGCAAAATCCGGTTTTTTTTTTAATCCAAGCAACTTTTTTTTTTAAACCTATTTTTTCCGTCATTTAGCTCGACCAAACCCCCTTATTTCACCCCTTTAGGACAAAAATAACTCAACAAAACCCTCCTGAAAAAAAAAACAACCCTGTGAAGCTGCAAAAAAAAAAAAAAGTTGCTGCATTTTTTTAAAGCCATGACCAAAAACAAAGCTCTTTTTTCGCTCTGATAACCCCACCAATGCCAAAATCCAACCCTTGAAGCGCCGTCGGCGAGAAAAATAATTGGATAGTAAGTGTTGAATTTTCAACCAGCTGAATTCCCCTTCCCCCCAAAAAAAACCCTCAAAAACCTGAGAAAAGCCCCCCCAAAAACCCCGTTTCTTTGTACCAAAGAAAATAATGGGAGGAAGAGCCCCAACTGTGTGCTTGAGGAGGACGTAGGCTTTGCTAAAAGGTGGTTAAAACGTTAAAATCGGGGGGTATTTTGTTCAAAAAGGTGGGAGCCGGTGGCGGAGGGTTCATGAGCTCCCACGCAAAAAGCAAAAGGGGCAAAGGAAAAAAAAAAAAACGCGAAAAAGGAAAAAACTGGAACAAAATACCCAAAATCGCTTGTTTTTTTGCGGGGGAGATGGAAATTGGGGAGGGGGGGAACCCCTGGGGGAGTGGGGGGGACGAGCAATCTGTACATAAAGATTGCGGGGGCGGCTGGTTTTAAAAGGGGACAAAAAAAAACACCCCCAAACCTGAGGGAATCGCGGGGCTGATCGTTTTGGGGAAAAAAAATTCGATGTTAAACAATGATTTCTTATATTTTTATTTTTTAGGTGCCATTTTAGGATTGTTTTGCGCAGAGAAATGCTGGGGAGGGGGGGGAGAAGGAGGTTGGGGAGGGCGGTTAAATGGCCGGGGATGTGGGGGGGGGTGTGTGTGATATGTTTGCAATCTAGCAATAAAGATTGCTAG
Source organism: Phalacrocorax carbo (assembly GCF_963921805.1). Taxonomy (NCBI): domain Eukaryota; kingdom Metazoa; phylum Chordata; class Aves; order Suliformes; family Phalacrocoracidae; genus Phalacrocorax; species Phalacrocorax carbo. Next base: position 4,799,065 of record NC_087538.1, read on the forward strand.
GCAGGCTTAGCTTTACCCAAAAACCTACTTTTTTCGAGCAAAAAAAGGGTCGGCTTTAAAAAAAAAACAACCCCAAAATACCCCCCCCCCCCAAAAGCAACGCGACTGAGGGAGCTTTGGGGCCAAGATGGCGCGGCCGCTCGCCCGCTCTTTGTCTTAATTTTTCCATTTGTTGTTTTTTTACCTATTTTGCTCCTTTCCCCCCCCTTTTTTTTTATATATATATTATTGATTTCGTTACAGGTTGGATTTGGGGGGGGCTCCGCACCCCCTTTGTATTCGATATGGGGGGGGGGAATCCCCAAACCCCTTTAATCCACGCGGATTTAATCGTTCTCTTTTAATCGGCGTAGGTGTCGCGGGGCGGCGGCGGGGATGGGGGGGTGGAATTCGTTATATTTATATTTATGTGTGTTTTTTAACCCCCCCCCCCTTTTAAACCCCCCCTTTTAAATCCCCCCTTCCTTTAAACCCCCCCATTTTGGTTTGATATTATTTCGCCTCCTAAAATGGCGCCTGGGCCTCGGCGCCGCCGGCCGCGGCTGATGCAACCGGCTCCCGGCAAACCCCTCCCACCGCGCCGCCGGCTGGGGGCCCCCCCAGATTATCCCCCCCCCCCCAAATTTACCCTGAACCCCCCCCTCTAACCGTACCCCCCCTCCGGCTTTCGTCCGCAGGATCCCGGTGCCGTACAGAGTAGGACCCTGCGGGCCGCTGCTTCCTTTGTAGGTTGTTGCCCCCCCCAAAAAACCTCTTTTTTCCTCCTTAAAAACAGGATTTTCTTATTTTTAACCCTTTTCCCTTTACTTTTCCCTCCTTTTTTGTTTGTTTTTTTTTTTTTGAGACCCCCCCCCATGGGTTTGGGTGGATTTTGGGGTGGATTGTGGTGGTGGGGGGGGAAAAACTGCATTCTCGAGCAACTTATAACCTTTAATTTATCGTGACAGGGAAATGCTACCACTGGGCTTCACACCCCCCCCCCAAAAAAAAAAAAAAATCGGCTTTTGGGGGGGACGCACCCCAAAAATCGCTGATTTTTTTTTTTTCTTCCCAATTTCCAATGAATTTGCCCCGTTTTGGCAGCGCGGAGGTGCTGTGCAGGCTTTAGGAAGCGAAGGGAACTTGGTTTTACTTCAGCAAAAGGGAGGGAAACAACTGCCACCCGCCGGGTAAGCAAAAAAAACCTTTCTGGTCTTAATTACATTTCACAACTTTCATTTTTATCTATTTTTTAATTAATAAAAAACCCCTAAATTCCCTTTTTTCTTTTTTTTTTTTTGCTTTGCCATCCGTCTCCCGGTGCATGCGGATGCTGCGCTGGGTCGGGAGCTACTTTTTCCACCCCCCCCTTTCCTTGCTCCGGCCAAACGCTCGACGCCCAAATCCGAAGGATTTGGGTTAAAAAGCCGAGAAAATCTTTTTTTAAAAATGTGAAATTTTATTAATAAAATGGCAATTTTTAATTAATTCCCCCCCAAATTAAGCCCTTTCCTTCCCAGCGCTCTTTCCAGTGGTAGCATTTCCCTTTTTCTTGTTAAGGGGGGGGCCATAGCGGGCAGCCCCCCCCCCCCGTGGTTTCAGGGTCTGCATGACCCCCCTCTTTTTGCCAAAACCGGGTTTTTTCCCCCCCCAAAAAAAAGCTGGTTTTTTTGGGGGGGAGAAACAAGCAAAAGTGGTGTAAAAACGTGGTGGTGGTGGATGGGGCGGGGGGGGTCAGGCCTTCCTCGGCCTCCTGGCAGGGCTGGACAAGGCCAAACCCCCCCCCCCCCCCCCTTGTCTTCATTTTGGGGGGGTGGGATTTGCCCCCCACCCCCGCAGGGAGGTGATTTACCCCCTTGGGGGGGGGGCTGGGTGCTTTTTGGGGTCCCCGGCTTCCCCCCAGCGCGCGGTTGCTGGGGGCTATTGGGTCGGTGTTTGCTTCTGGGTGTCCCCCCCCCCCAAAACAGGGGGGTTGAACCCCCCAATTCTCTGTGGGGGGGGGACTTTGTGACCCCCCAAGCCAGGGCAGGGCTGTGGCCCCCCCTTGTTCCCCTTGGGGGGACCCCAAGCCACAGATCTGGGCTCCTTTCATGGCTGGGGGGGGGGGGGGGGGCATGTCAAAGGTTACAAAGGACATTTATGCTTCAAAAACCACCGATTTTGGGTTAAAATAAGTTGCCCTCCCTTTAATTTTAATTTTATGGGGGGGTTTGTGCTCGAATTAACTTACTTTTGTGTCTTTGCAGAGCTTGCTGACCCCCCCCCCCCCCCCAAAAAAAAACCACCCCCCCATGAAGGGGAGGGGGGGCTCCGCCGCCTGTATCCTTTAATCAACCTGGGGGGGGGACACGGCACTTAACGAAGTCCCGGCTCGTTAAGTCTTCGCTGTGAGGAGAAAACGGGCTGAGCCCCCCCAATATTCACATTTTGGGGTGTTTTTCATCCTGTTTTGGGGCTGTTTTCACACACCCCCCCCTTAAGACAAACCAAAACGCAGCCGCCGCCTTCCGCCTTCCTTAGCAAAGCTGTAATTAAGCCCGAGAAGCTTCTAATTAGCGCTAATTAAGCAGCTGGTTGACGTCAAAGGGATGAAATTCCCCCCCCCCCCGCCCCCCCATGGCCGGTCAGGCCGGATTGGGGTCAGGGACGTGCCGGGTCATTAGCGGGGCGCTGGCCCTAATTATTAACCTGCTAATTAATACTTCCTTCGTTAGCCCTCGGATTTAATTGCGTCTTGCATTTGGGGGTGGGGGTGGGGGGGCGACACCCCCAAACCTTGCGCCGTCATCGCTGTGTGTGTCCCCCCCCTCCGGCCCCGTCTCTGCGCCGCCGTTCCTCGCCTCGGCCTCTGCGCCTCGTTAAGCGCCGCCTTGTTAATTAAAATTTAAGGGGAGGGGGATTGTGTGGTTAAAAATGGGGGGGCTGCGCCCCCCCCCCCAGACCCTCCCCTTGCTCCTGGGGGGGGGCTCCGTGACCCGAAACCCCCGTCCTCTGGGGTGACGTCGGCACCGAAAACCAAGCGGGGGCCGCCCTGTCACCGCGGTGTCACCTCGACGTGGGGGGGCGACACCTCCGTGCTGTCCCTTGGGGGTCCCTCAGAGCCCCCTCCTGGGTTGTGACAGCTGCGTTTTGGGGGCGATTTCCCCATTTTTGGGGGCGATTTCCTAATTTTTGGGGGGGTCGAGGATGTTTCCAGGGATGGGTTTGTTATTGTCAAACTCTGGAAGGGGATGAAAACTGGGGCCTTGGGGGAGGGAGGTTGGATTTGAGGGGGGGGACGACACAGGGCTTGAGGGGTGACACGAGGTTGTCGCTGCTTTCCTAACCCCCCCCTCTCCTTTCTTTCCCCCCCTCCCATCCCCTTCCCAGGGCTTTTCTGCCATGGGCTCGGGCCCCATCGACCCCAAGGAGCTCCTCAAGGGCTTGGATTGCTTCCTGGGCCGCGATGGCGAGGTCAAGAGCACGGACGGCATCACCAAAATCTTCAAGTGAGTCCCCAAGAACCCACCCCACCCCCCCCGCTTGTCCCTGTGGCCCCCCCAGCTGTCACCGTGGCAGGGGAGGGGGGTCTCTGACGCCTCCTTTCTCGTTCATCAGCTTAATGAAGGACTCGCAGAAGATGGTGAGTCGCTGCATCTACCTGAACATCTTGCTGCAGACGCGGGCGCAGGAGATCCTGGCTAAGTAAGAGCCGCAAAAAAGGGGGGGGCCGGGGGGGGTGTCCAGGTGAGCTGGATTTGGGGGGGGTTCACCCCATCCTGGCTGCATCCTGAGGGATCTTTTTTTTTCCCTTTTCCCTCCCTTTTTCCCCTAGATTTATCCGGATCGGGGGTTACAAGCTCCTCAACACGTGGCTCACCAGTTCCAAAGCTTCCAACAACGTCCCCTTCCTGCAGCAGATCCTCCTCACCCTGCAGCACCTGCCCCTCACCGTCGACCACCTCAAGCAGGTCGGGGTGGCTTCTGTGGCCCCCCCCAGGCGGCTTTTGGGTCCCCCTTGAGTGGCTTTTGGGTCCCCCCAGGGCGACTTTTGGGTTCCCAGGGTGGCTTTTGTTCCCTCAGAGGGGTTTTTCTCTCCCTTTACTGCCTTTCAGGTGCCCCCCCAGGGTGGTGTTTGTGCCCTCCCCAGGTGTCTTCTTCCTCTTCAGGGAGGCTTTTGTCCCCTCAGGGTGACTTTTGTCTCCCTTGAGTCGCTTTTGGGCCCCCCTGGGGTGGCTTTTGTCTCCTCAGGACGACTTCTGTCTCCCTTGAGTCGCTTTTGGGCCCCCCTGGGGTGGCTTTTGTCCCTTCAGGGTGACTTTTGGCTCCCTTGAGTGGCTTTTGAGGCCTGCAGCGTAGCTTTTCTGTCCGTCCCCACCCCCCCGGGTGACTTTTGGGTCCTCAGGGTGGCTTTTGTTCCCTCAGAGGCGTTTTTGTGTCCCTTTACTGCCTTTTGGGTCCCCCCCAGGTGGCATTTGCATCCCTCAGGGTGACTTTTGTCTCCCTTGAGTGGCTTTTGGGACACCCGGCATGGCTTTTGTGTTCCCCAGGTGACTTTTGTCCCCTCAGGGTGGCTTCTTGAGTCCCTTGAGTGGCCTTTGGGTCCCCCCCGGGGTGACTTTTGGGTCCCTGGGGTAGCTTTTGTTCCCTCAGAAGGATTTTTCTCCCTTTACTGCTTTTCTGCCCCCCACCCCCTGGTGGCATTTGTGTCCCCTGAGGGTAGCTTTGGTCTCCCTTAAGTGACTTCTGGGCCCCCCTGGGGTGGCCTTTCCATCCCCCCAGGGTTACATTTGTTCCCTCAGGGTGGCTCTTGGGTCCCTGGGGTGGCTTTTGCTTCCCCAGGGTGGCTTTTTTGTCCACCTGGGTGGCCTTTGGCTCCCCCGAGTGGCTTTTGTCTCCCTTGAGTGACTTTTGTGTCCCCCCAGGTGACTTTTGTCCCCTCAGGGTGGCTTTTGTGTCCTCCCTGGGGTGCACTTTGACTCTCTTAAGTGACTTTCCCCCTCAGGGTGGCTTTTGTCCCCTCAGGGTGGCTTTTGGGTCCCTGTGGTGGCTTTTGTCTCCCTTGAGTGGCTTTTGGGACCTCCAGCTGGATTTTTTTGTCCCCCTGGGTGGCCTTTGGTTCCCCCCAGTGGCTTTTGTCTCCCTTGAGTGACCCTTGTCCCCTCAGGGTGGCTTTTGTTTCCCCCCAGGTGACTTTTGTCCCCTCAGGATGGCTTTTGGGTCCCTGTTGTGGCTTTGTCTTCTCTGAGTGGCTTTTGGGTGCCCCCCCGGGTTGGCTTTTGGGTCCCCAGGGAGGGTTTTGGGTCCCCATGAGTGACTTTTATCTCCCCAGGGTGGCTTTTGGGGTCCCCATGGGTGATTTTTGGGGTTCCCCGGGGTGCATTTTGTCCCCCGCTGCCGCTCACCCCACGTCTCCATCTTTCCCAGAACAACACAGCCAAGCTGGTGAAGCAGCTCAGCAAATCAAGCGACGATGAAGGTGAGCGCTCCCCAAAAACCCCCTCAGACCCTCCCAAAAACCCTCTGAATTCCCCCCAAAATCCCTCCTTAACCCTTTCTCTGCCTGCAGAGCTGCGCCGCCTCGCCTCCATCCTCGTCAGCGACTGGATGGGTGTCATCCGCTCGCAGAGCAGCGCCCAGCCGACCGGTGAGCCCCCCTCCGCGCCCCCTTTCCCCCCCCCCCCAATCCAGCCCCGGCGTCTCACCCTTTTCCCATCTTCCCCCCCCTCAGAACGGGATAAAAAGAAGCGGAAAGAGGAAAACAAAAGCAAAACCCCCATCCAAGAGAAACCCCAAGAAGCCAAAACCGAGACTAAAACCGAGGAGGTGCCGGAGAAAAAGCGGGAGAAACCCAAATCCCTGCGTACCACCGCCCCCAGCCACGCCAAATTCCGCTCCACCGGTAACTCCCGCTCCATCCCGTGGGGATACGGCGGGTTTTGGGGCTGTTTGGGGGGTTTTTAGGGAATTTGAGGGGCTGCGATCGCTCGTGGGATGCCGTAAAAGGCCGCCTTAACGACCTTCCTGTCCCAAAACAGGGCTGGAAATGGAGACGCCTTCGTTAGTGCCCGTGAAGAAAATTAACTCATCTTCGACTGCCGATAAATATAACCTGAAACCGATGCCCATAAAGAGGCAAAAGTGAGTGGGGGGATGTTTTGGGGGGGTCTTGGGGGGGAAATAGGGGACTGGGGGCTGCTTGTGAGGGGCTCTGACCCGCTCTTGGGGGGCTTAGACCCACTCTTGGGGGGGTTCGGGATGCTCTTGGGGCTCTCCGGGGTGCTCTGTAGGGGCTGGGGGCTGCTTTTGGGGGGGGGCTGGGGGCTGCTTTTGGGGTCCTTCCCGGCGCCTGACCTGCTTCCCCCTCCCCTTTCCCCCCCAGTATCTCCTCCCTTCCCGGGGACGTTCCTCCCGCCGAGAAGAAATACAAACCTCTGAACACGGCGCCCAACGCCACCAAGGAGATCAAAGTCAAGATCATCCCGCCCCAGCGTGAGTGGGGGGTCACGGGGGGCCTCTTGGGGGGCCTCAGGCCGCCATTTTGGGGGACTCTTGGGCCGCCATTTTTGGGGGGCACTTCGGGAGCCTTTTGGGGGACACTTTAGGTGCCTTTTTTGGGTGCCATTCTGGGGACACTTTGGGTGCCCTTTGGGGGACACCTGGGTGCCACTTTAGGGACAGTTTAGGTGCGTTTTTGGGTGACATTTTGGGGACACTTTGGGTGACATTTTGGGGACACTTTGGGTGACATTTTGGGGACACTTTGGGGGCCTTTTGAGGGGCACCTGGGTACTGTTTTGGGGAGAGTTTAGGTGCCTTTTGGGGGACACTTTGGGCCTGTTTTGGGGGACACTGTGGCACCCTTCGGGGGAACATTTTGGGTGCCTCTTTTGGGGACCCCTAGGGGACATTTTTGGGGACACTTTGGGTGCCTTTTGGGGACAGTTTTTGGGGGATACCTGGGTGCTTGTGTTGGGATAATTTGGGAGCTTTTTGGGGGATACTTTAGGTGCTGTTTTGGGGACATCTGGGTGCCTTTTTGGGGGACATTTCGGGTGCCGTTTTGGACACCCTTTGGGCCTTTTGGGGGGACACTTTGGGTGCCTTTTGGGGGACAGTTTTAGGGGACACTTTGGGCACCATTTGGGGGACAATTTGGGTGTGTTTTTCAAGCCAAATTAGGTGCCTTTTTCAGGGGACGCTTTGGGGACAATTTTTCGGGGACAGTTTGGGGGGGGCCCTTTGGGGACAGTTTTTGGGGTCCTTTTGGGGACATTTTGGGGCCTTTTGGGGGACAGTTTTTGGGGGATGCTTTGGGGCATTTTGGGGGACATTTTTGGTGCCATTTTGGGGACAATTTTTGGAGGACTTTTGGGGATTTTTTGGGGGCCACACTGGGGCCCTTTGGGGACAGTTTTGGGGGGACACTTTGGGCCCTTTGGGGACAGTTTTGGGGGGCCACACTGGGGCCTTTTGGGGACAGTTTTGGGGGGACACTGGGCCCTTTGGGGACAGTTTTGGGGGGCCACATTGGGGCCTTTTGGGGACAGTTTTTGGGGGGCCACATTGGGGCCTTTCGGGGACATTTTGGGGACAGTTTTTGGGGGGACACCTGGGTGCCATTTTGGGGGACACATTGGTTTCCTTTTCGGGGATAATTTTTCCAGGACTCTTTGGGTGCCATTTTGGGACACGTGGGGTCCTTTTTAAGGGCGGGGGCTTTTTAGAGACGCTTTGGGTGCCTTTTTGGGGGACCCCTGGCCGTCTTTTTGGGGGGGGACCCTTTGGGTGACGCTCCCCTCCCGCCCCCCAGCCATGGAAGGGCTCGGTTTCCTCGACGCCCTCAACTCCGCTCCCATCCCCGGCATCAAGATTAAGAAGAAGAAGAAGGTGTTGTCCCCCACGGCCGCCAAGGTGAGGAGCCTCCCCGCATCTCGGGGTCCCCTCCCCGCATCTCGGGGGTCCCCCTCCTTGTCTAGATCCCCCTCCCCAGTACCACCACCCCCCCCAACCGCCTTCCTCTCCCTCCTTAGCCCAGTCCCTTCGAGGGGAAGGCGGCTCCCGAAGCCAGCTCCGCCAAACCCTCGTCCCCGGAGCCCGCCGCCGCCTCGGAGCCGATGGAGACGGACCGACCGGGGACGCCGGTTCCGGCCGTGGAGGTGCCGGAGCCGATGGAGACGTGTAAGTTGGGGGTTGGGTGACGTAAAATTCTGGGGGGCGGGGGTTAAACGGGTGCTGAGCCCTTCCCGCTCCCTCCTGCAGGCTCGTCGGAGACGAGCGGCGACGCCAAAACGGCCGAAAACCCGTCGGAAAGCGGCCAGCTGACCAAAAAAGGTCGGAAAAAGAAAACGGTGAGTTGGCCGGAAGAGAGCAAACTCCGCGAGTATTTCTACTTCGAATTGGACGAGACCGAGCGAGGTGAGCCCCCCCGTCCCTCCCCCCTCCCCGTGCCCGTGTGTCCCCTCCCTGTGGCGTCCCCGGATTTTAAGGGGTGACTTTTTGTCGTCGCTTTCGCAGTCAACGTCAACAAGATCAAGGATTTTGGGGAAGCGGCCAAACGGGAGATGCTGATGGATCGGCAGGCCTTCGAGACGGCCCGGCGCCTCAGCCACGACGCCATGGAGGAGAAGGTGCCCTGGGTGTATCCCAAACTCCTCGATCTCCCCGCGCCCCTCGTCGTGCCGGGCAGCGGCAGCCGGGAACGCTTCACTCAGGCCGAGAGGGAGAAAGGGATCTTGCAGGAGATCTTCCTGTCCAAGGAGAGGTGAGTGGATCCCGTGGGATTCCCCCCGGCAGCCCGGCCTGGGGAAGAACCCGCCCCCCGCCCCGAGCGGATTCAGAACCGTGGGTTCACCCTCGGCGTGCAACAGGGTGCCAGATCCACTCCCCCACCCCCCCTTTGGATCTACTTGGGAAGCAGATCACCCCAGGGGATCCCTTGGATCCGGGCGCCGGGGATCCTCCCGCCACCGTGATCCCCCTCCCAAGCACTAATGGGGTTGATCTCCCCGGTGGGAGGGCGCCGGAGCTGGGATCAGCTGGGATCCCTGGGGATCCGCAGCCCAGATCCCCTGGATCCACTCAGCGGGGTGGGGGTTTCCTCGGGGATCGGGCACGTGCGAGGCGTCTCCGTGGTGCCGCCCCAGGGATCCTGCGGCTCGGATCCCTGAGATCCCTCGGGATCTGGAGGTGGGTGTCCCCGGGCTCCCTGCGGATCCGGAGGCGGGGCTGTGGGAGCCCCGGGATCCACCAGATCGGAGGCTCTGTTGCCCCCGGCCTGAGGATCTGTGGGGATCTGGGGGGCTGGGCAGAGGCTAGGCCAGAGCGCCAGGATCCCCCGGGATCTCTGCGGATCTCAATCCCTGGGCAGGGGGACGTTGCTGGAGCCCGGATCTTCTGGGGGTCTGAAGGGGGAGCTGATGGATGGCCTCCAGGTCTTCCAGGATCCCTGAGGATCTGGAGCCCTGGGGGGAGGTTTTCTGGGCCCAGATCCCCTGGGGTCCCTGAGGATCCAGAGCTGGAGGGGAGGGAGGTTTGGAGCGTAGATCCTCGGGGATCTGTGAGGATCCCAAGCCCAGGGGAGGTTTTTAAAGCCTAGATCCCCAAGGATCCCGAGTCAGGGAGGGGAGAGATTTTGGGGTCCCAGATCCTCTGGGATCTGTGAGGATCCAGAGGCAGGGGGTAGGTTTTCACAGCCCAGATCCCCTGGGATCCCTGAGGACCCAGAAAGGGGTGGGGAGGGGGGAGGTTTTTGAGGCTCAGGTCCCCTGGGATCTGTGAGGATCCGGAGCCGAGGGGGAGGCTTTCAGGCCCAGAGTCGGGTGGGGGGAGCAGGTTGCTGCGGCCTGAATCTCCCAGGATCCCCAAGGATCTGGTGCCTGAAGGAGCCGTTTGAAGCCTTACAGGATCCCTGAGGATCCAGAGTTTATGTGGGGGGGCAGACACAGGATCCCTGAGGATCCAAAGTGTCTGGGGGACAACGACAGGATCCCTGAGGATTCAGAGTCTTTTGGGGACGTGGGATCCCCGAGGATCTGGAGTCTTTGGGGGGATCCCTGAGGATCCGGAGTCTGCTGGGGGGACACACAGGATCCCTGAGGATTCACAGTGTTGGGGGGGAAGATGACGGGATCCCTGAAGATCCGGGGTATTTGGGGGGGACACGGGATCCCTGAGGATCTGGGGTATTTGGGGGGGAAGATGACGGGATCCCTGAGGATCCGGGGTATTTGGGGGGGAAGATGACGGGATCCCTGAGGATCCGGGGTATTTGGGGGGGAAGATGACGGGATCCCTGAGGATCCGGGGTATTTGGGGGGGACACGGGATCCCTGAGGATCCAGGGTATTTGGGGGGGAAGATGACGGGATCCCTGAGGATCCGGGGTATTTGGGGGGGAAGATGACGGGATCCCTGAGGATCCGGGGTATTTGGGGGGGACACGGGATCCCTGAGGATCCAGGGTATTTGGGGGGGAAGATGACGGGATCCCTGAGGATCCGGGGTATTTGGGGGGGAAGATGACGGGATCCCTGAGGATCCGGGGTATTTGGGGGGGAAGATGACGGGATCCCTGAGGATCCGGGGTATTTGGGGGGACACCCAGGATCCCTGAGGATCTGGAGTCTGGTGGGGGGGACATGGGATCCCCGAGGATCTGGAGTCTCGGGGGGACACCCAGGATGTGAGGATCCGGAGGCGGGGGTGGGATGGGGGTGGTCCAGATCCCCCGCGGAACCCCTGGGAAGGTGCCGACAGCACCGGATCCCAGGGATCCACTGACCTCCCCCTCCCTCCCCTTCCCCTCCCCCAAAACAGCGTCCCAGACAGCCCCCACGAACCCGATCCGGAATCCTACGAACCGCTGCCGCCCAAACTGATCCCGCTGGACGAGGTAAGCGCCGCCGCAGCCGCGCCGCGCCGCCACAGCCCCCCCCTCCCCCAAAACTAGCGCAGCTCCCCCCAAAACCCCCCACCCCCCCCCCCCCATCGCCCCTCACCCCTATCTCTGCCCTCCCCAGGACTGCTCCGCCGAGGAGGTCGCCTATCCCGACGGCTTGGACGGCGGCGCCGCCTCCCCCTCGCCGGACCCCGGCGGCGCCGGCAGCGCCAAACTCCCCCCGGTGTTGGCCAACCTGATGGGGAGCGTCGGGGCCGGCAAAACCCCCCCGGGGCCGGCGCCCCCCGCCCCCATCAACATGCAGGAGATCCTCACCTCCATCATGGTAATCCCTCCCCCCCTCCCTTTCCCCCCAACACGGGGGGCGGGACACACGCAAATCCGTGGGGGGAAGGGGGGGGGGGGCAAAGGGGGAGGGGAAAACCCATGGGTCCCCCCCCCCCATGTTGATTTTTAACCACACACCCACCCCCCAAAATCCCTCAGCGTCCCCCTCCTCGCCCCCAGCGCAGACACCCCCCGCCCGGCGCGGGGTGACCCTAAAAAGGGGGGGGCGGCGGCGCTGCGGTGGGGGGGGGATGGGTAGGGAGCACCCCTTTTCCCCCCTCTCCCCCCACCGCTCACTCTTTGTGTCCCCCCTCCCCCCCCAAAATGTCGTGTCCCCCCCCCAGGGCGGGCCCAGCACCCACAAAGCGGAGGAATTGATGAAACAACCGGATTATTCGGATAAAATCAAACATTTGTTGGGAAACCTGCAGGCGCAGCCGCCGGGGCCCGGCGGAGGTGAGCGGGGGGGACGTGGGGGGACGTGGGGGGACGTTGGGGGGATGGGGGGACACGGGGGGGTGCAGGGGCTGGCGGGAGCCCGGCTTGGGCCCCTGAGGGGGGTGAAAGGGAGGTTGGGGCTTGGGGACACTTGGGGACACCCTCGGGTGCCCTGAGGGGAATATTGGGGTGCTCCTGCCTTGGGGACACCGTCCCCTACCCTGACAAGGGATATTGGGGTGCCCTTGGCGTGGGGACACTTGGGGACACCCTCCAGTGCCCTGAGGGGAATATTGGGGTGCTCCTGCCTTGGGGACACCGTCCCCTGCTCTGACAGGGATATCAGGGTGCCCTTGGCGTGGGGACACTTGGGGACACCGTCTGGTGCCCTGAGGGGGATATTGGGGTGCCCTTGGCTTGGGGACACCTGGGGACACCGTCTGGTGCCCTGACAAGGATATTGGGGTGCCCTTGGCTTGGGGACACTTGGGGATACCATCGGTGCCCTGACGGGGATATTGGGGTGCTCCTGCCTTGGGGACACCGTCCCCTGCCCCGGGGTGACGCAGGGTCCCCTCAGCTCGGGGACGTACCGCGGGGACTCTGCCCCTCCCCTCGATTTGGGGACCCCTCCCCTCCCCTGGGGTGCCTCGGGGGTGTCCCCTGGGTTTGGGGACACCAGGGGCTGGGGTGATATTGGGGTTCAGGGACCCCGAGTCCCACTTCGGGGGTCCCTTTGGTTTGGGGACCGTTGGGGACCCTGCGCCCCCTTCTGGGGTGACACTGGGGGGGGTTTGGGGTCCCCTTGCTTTGGGGACATCTGGGTGCTGTCAGGGACCCTGTATCCTCGTCTGGGGTGACATGGGGGGATTTGGGGTCCCCTTAATTTGGGGACAAGCTCTGGGGACCCCGGGGGGAGGGACAGGGTGTCAGGGGGTCCCCTAAATTTGGGGACATGATTTGGGGGGACGACGACTCCCTTTGACTGGGGCCACCCCCTGCCTTTGGTGACCTGGGGAGGGGGGTTCTGGTGCCACCAGCCCCGTCCCCTTTTGGGGGGGGGTGTGGGCACAGGGGGATTCAGGGGGGGCGGCTCTGGGATGGGGGGGGCTGGGGGTCCCCCCTTTTGTACTGACCCCCCCGTTTTGGCCTCCCCCCAGTGCCCCACGGCTTGCTGGGCCCCGGCCCCATGGCCAACGGCTTCCCGCCCGGCCCCAAGGCCATGCAGCACTTCCCGCCGGGGGGGCCCATGCCGGGTAAGTGTGGGTTGGGGACCCCCCCGACCCCCCCAAATCCCCCACAAATCCCCTCTAAATCCCTTCTGACCCCCACAAAACCCCCCCAAATCCCCCACAAACCATCTAAACCCTCTCTGACCCCATCTCTGACCCCCACAAACCCCCCCAAATCTCCCCCAAACCCCTCTGACTCTTACAACCCCCCCAATCCACTCTAAATCCCCTCTAAACCCCCTTTGACCCCCCAGATACCCCACAAACCCCCAAATCCCCTCTAAACCTTCTCTGACCCCCACAAACCCCTCTAAACCTCGTCTGACCCCTATAAGCCCCCCAAATCCCCTCTAAACCCCCTGATTCCCACAAATACCTCCAAACCGCCTCTAAACCCTCTCTGACCCCCACAACCCCCCCAAATCCTCTCTAAATCCCCTCTGACCCCTCTTCTGACCCCCACAAATCCCCCACAACCCCCCCAAATCCCCCACAACCACCCTGACTCTTACAACCCTCCCCAAATCCACTCTAAATCCCCTCTAAACCCCCTCTGACCCCTCTTCTGACCCCCCCAAATCCCCTCTAAACCCCCAATCCCCCACAAACCCTCTGACTCTTACAACGCTCCCTAAATCCCCTCTAAACCCCCTTTGACCCCCCAAATCCCCCCAGATACCCCACAACCCCCCCAAATCCCCTTTAAACCCCCTCTGTCCCCCACAAACCCCTCTAAACCCCCTCTGACCCCCACAACCCCCCCAAATCCCCTCTAAACCCCATCTGACCCCCAGAAACCACACCCAACCCCCCCAAATCCCCTCTGAGCCCCACAACCCCTCCCAAATCCCCTCTAAACCCCCTCATCCCCACAAACACGCCCAAACCGCCTCTAAACCCCCTCTGACCCCCACAGCCCCCCGAAATCCCCTCTAAACCTTCTCTGACCTCTCTTCTGACCCCCACAAAACCCCCAAATCCCCCACAAACCCCCCAAATCCCCCACAAACCCCCGCTGACTCTTATAACCTTCCCCAAATCCACTCTAAATCCCCTCTAAACCCCCTTTGACGCCCCGCAAGACCCCCAAATCCCCTCTAAACCCCCGCTGACCCCCACAACCCCCCAAATCCCCTCTAAACCCCCTCTTGACCCCTCCTCTGACCCCCACAAGTCCCCCCCAAATCCCCCACAAACCCCCTCTGACTCTTATAACCCTCCCCAAATCCACTCTAAACCCCCTTTGACCCCCCTAAATCCTCCCAGATACCCCACAAGCCCCCCAAATCCCCTCTGACCCCCACAACCCCCCCCAAATCCCCTCTAAACCTTCTCTGACCCCCACAAACCCCCCAAATCCCCTCTAACCCCCTCTGACCCCCACAACCCTCCCCAAATCCCCTCTAAAAGCCCTCTGACCCCCACAAACCACCCAAATCCCCTCTAAACCTCTTCTGACCCCCCCAAGCCCCCCCAAATCCCCCACAAACCTCCTCTGACTCTTATAACCTTCCCCAAATCCACTCTAAATCCCCTCTAAACCCCCTTTGACGCCCCGCAAGACCCCCAAATCCCCTCTAAACCCCCGCTGACCCCCACAACCCCCCAAATCCCCTCTAAACCCGCTCTTGACCCCTCCTCTGACCCCCACAACCCCCCCCCAAATCCCCTCTAAACCCCCTCTGACCCCCACAACCCCCCAAATCCCCTCTAACCCCCCTCTGACCCCCATAACCCTCCCCAAATCCCCTCTAAACCTCATCTGACCCCCCCCAAACCACACGCAACTCCCCAAATCCCCTCTGAGCCCCACAACCCCCCCAAATCCCCAACAAACCCCCTGACTCTTATAACCCTCCCCAAATCCACTCTAAATCCCCTCTAAACCCCCTTTGACCCCCCCAAATCCCTTCTAACCCCCTCTGACCCCTCCTCTGACCCCCACAAATCCCCCACAAACCCCCTCTGACTCTTATAACCCTCCCCAAATCCCTTCTAAACCCCTTTGACCCCCCCCAAATCCCCTCTAAACCCCCTCTGACCCCCACAACCCCCCCAAATCCCCCACAAACCCCCTCTGACTTTTACAACCCTCCCCAAATCCACTCTAAATCCCCTCTAAACCCCCTTTGACTCCCCCCAAATCCCCCCAGATACCCCATAACCCCCCCAAATCCCCTCTAAACCCCCTCTGACCCCCACAACCCCCCCCAAATCCCCTCCATAGCCCCCCAACCTCCCCTCCTAACCCCCCCTTTTCCCTTTCTCTGCCCCCCCAGGACCCCACGGAGGCGGCGGGGGGGGACCCGGCCTCCCCCCAGGTCCGGGCATCCCAGGCGGCCCCCGACTTCTGGGGCCGCCCCCCCCACAACGCGGCGGAGGAGGAGGAGGAGGAGGAGGAGGAGGAGGCGGCGGCGATTTTTGGGAAACACCCCGAAGGGGGGGGGGGAACCCTCCGAGGTGGCCCCCACGGCGGCGGCGGCATGCGCGGGGGGGGCCCCTTCCACCGCCCCCGCGGCCGTAGCGGCGCCGAACCCCCGTACCGATGCCGCGGCGGCGGCGGCGGAGGAGGGAGGAGGAGGAGGGGGGGGGTCGCAACGGGGGCCCCCCCAAATGGCGGCGGCGCAAGGGGGGGGCCCCCCGGTAGCCACGGCGATCACGGCAGAGGCCACCCCGGCGAACACCCCCGTGGCCACGGCGGAGGTCACGGAGGAGGTAAATGCGGGGGGGGGGGCGGGGGGGGCCCCCCCCGGCGCCTCCCTCGCGGGGAGGGGGGGGGCGGCGGCTGCGGGGCCTGGCTTTGGGGGGGGGCCCGGCCCCGGTTGGGAGGGGCCTGTGGGTGCCCCTTCCCCGCCCCCGCCCCCCCCGCCCTTCCTGCCCCGGTGGCGGGGGGGGGGAGCCCCCTCCCCACCCCCTCCAGCCCCTCGAGCCCCCCGGGCCGTGGGGGAGGGGCCCCGACTGGCGCCGGCCCCCCATGGGGCTCTAGGGAGACCCCTCCCCGCCCCCACCCTGCCCCATGGCGGCCGCAGGGCATGCTGGGAGTGTGGAGGGACCCCCTGCCCCCCCCCCCCACCCGCCACCAGGGCCGCAGGGCAGCTGTGGGGCGGCTCGAGGGCGGGCGGCCGGGCACGCTGCGGGTTAAAACCAGCTCTAAGAGCGGCAGAGAGGCAGGTTGGGGGTTTAAAACTGGGTCTAGGAGGGGCAGTGGGGCTGCCTCAGGGGTAAAACCAGCTCTAGGAGATACGGAGAGGCCTGCTTGGGCGTTAAAACCAGCTCTAGGAAGCACAGAGGGGCCTGCTGGGAGGTAAAACCAGCTCTAGGAGGGGCAGCGAGGCCTGCTTGGCAGTTAAAACCAGCTTTGGGAGGGGGCAGAGAGGCCTGCTGGGAGTTAAAACTGGCCCCAAGAGCAGCAGTGAGGCCTGCTTGGGAGTTAACACCAGCTCGAGGAGGGGCAGAGAGGCCCTGAAGGGAGTTAAAACCAGCTCTAGGAGGGGCAGAGAGGCCTGCAGGGAGTAAAACCAGCTCTAGGAGGGGCAGCGAGGCCTGCTGGGAGTTAAAACCATCTCCAAGAGCAGCAGTGAGGCCTGCTTGGGAGTTAAAACCAGCTCTAGAATGGGCAGAGAGGCCTGCTGGGAGTTAAAACCAGCTCTAGGAGAGGCAGCAGGACTTGCTGACCATTAAAAACCAGCTCTAGGAGGGGCAGAGAGGCCTGCTGGGAGTTAAAACTGGCTCTAAGAGCAGCAGCAAGGCCTGCTTTGCAGTTAAAACCAGCTCTAGGAGGGGCAGAGAGGCCTGCTTGGGAGTTAAAACTGGCTCTATGAGCAGCAGTGAAGCCTGCTTGGGAGTTAAAACCAGCTTTAGAAGTGGCAGAGAGGCCTGCTGGGAGTTAAAACTGGCTCCAGGAGGGTCAGCGAGGCCTGCTTGGGAGTTAAAACCAGCTCTGAGGGGGACAGCAGGACTTGCTGAGCATTAAAAACTGGCTCTAGGAGGGGCAGCAAGGCCTGCTGGGAGTTAAAACCAGCTCTGAGAGGGGTAGCAGATCCTGCTGAGCATTAAAACTGGCTCTGGCAGTGGCAGTGAGGCCTGCTGGGAGTTAAAACTGGCTCTAGAATGGGCAGCAAGGCCTGCTGGGTGCTAAAACCAGCTCTATGGTGGACAGCGACACACACTGGGGATTAAGAACAGCTCTAGGTCTGGTAGGCATTGAGGCCTGCTGAGAGTTAAAATGAGCTCTAGGGCTGGCAGTGAGGCCTGCTGGGAGTTAAAACCAGCTCTAGGCTTGGTAGTGAGGCCTGCTGGGAGTTAGAGCCAGCTCTAGGGCAGGCAGTAAGGTGTGCCAGGAGTTAAAACCAGCTCCGGGAGTGGCAGCAGGGTGTTCTGGGAATTAAGATCAGCTCTTGGGTGGGCAACTGGCCATGCTGCAAGTTAAGAACAGCTCTAAGCTGGGCAGCAGGGCATGCTGGGAGCTAAAACCGGCTCTAGGCGGAGCAGTGTGGCTCTAGGGGCGGCAGCAGGGCATGCTGGGAGATGGAGCGTGGCTGTAAGGAGGGCAGCAAAGCCTACTGGGAGTTAAGACAAGGCTTAGAATGGGGCAGCAGGGCATGCTGGGAGTTGTAGTGTGGCTGTAGAAGGGGGCAGCGAGGCCTGCTAGGAATTAAAACGGCTCTAGCAGGGGCAGAGAGGCCTGCAGGGAATTAAAACCAGCTCTAGCAGGGGCAGAGAGGCCTGCAGGAATTAAAACCGGCTCTAGGAGGGGCAGAGAGGCCTGCTGGGAATTAAAACCAGCTCTAGAATGGGCAGCGAGGCCTGCTGGGAATTAAAACCAGCTCTAGGAGGGGCAGAGAGGCCTGCTGGGAATTAAAACCAGCTCTAGGAGGGGGCAGCGAGGCCTGCTGGGAATTAAAACCGGCTCTAGGAGGGGCAGCGAGGCCTGCAGGGAATTAAAACCAGCTCTAGGAGGGGCAGCGAGGCCTGCTGGGAATTAAAACCAGCTCTACGAGGGGCAGCAGGGTATGCTGGGAGCTCCCTGGCTGCCCCACGGCTGCCCCACGGCTGCCCCCACGCCCCAGCGGCGGGCTTTGGGGGGTGGGGGGCAGCAAGTGAGAGCTCAGCATCTATGGGGCTGCCCCACGGCAACACAGAGGGACCAGCCCAGTGCCTAAAGCCGGGCTCAAAGCGCCGTGGGGTGGTGAATGGGGGGTGGGGAGGGAGGTGTCGCCGCCCCACGGCTGCCCCATAGCCGCATCGAGGGACCAGCCCAGCCCCACAGCCAGGCTATAGGGCAGGGATCGGGGGGCGGGGCCGAGCCAGCCCCATAGCTGCCGCCGCTGTTAGATGGCAGCACCATGGGGGGGGGGGGCTCCACCGCTGCCCCATAGCAGTGGGGCAGCCCCACTCCCCCCCCCCCCTTACTTATAGGACTAGGCCGGTGGGGCTCGCCGTGGGGCCCAGCGCCGCCCCACAGCCGCCCCCCAACCTCCCCCCTCCCCCCAAAAAAAAAACCAAAACAACCAACCACAACCATTTCCAGCCCCCCCCCCCCCCATCTTTTCCCCCCTCAACCTTAACCCAGTTCTCCCAGCGCTGCCGCCGTGGGGCCGCCGTGGGGCCGCCGTGGGGCCGCCGTGGGGCCGGGGCGCCGGCGCCTGACGCGCCTCCCCCCCCCGTTTTCTCTCACGCAGACATGTCGAGCCGCGCCGTCTGTCGCCACTTCATGCTCAAGGGCAGCTGCAGGTACGAGAACAACTGTGCCTTCTACCACCCCGGCGTCAACGGGCCGCCCCTGCCGTAGCGCCCTTCCTCCCGCGCCGCCGCCGCCTCCTCCTCCTCCTCACCCCCCGCCCTTCCTCCCCCCCCCCCCACCCCCCTCCTCCTCCTCGCGCTGCAGCCGCCGATTTTTATGGCTTCTGTGAGGCCTCGATGATGATCCCAACCCATCCCCCACCTCCCCCCAAACCTGTACCCGGCGCTGAGAGAGCCCTCCCCGGGGCGGACGAGCCGCTTGGGGGGCAGAAAGAGCCGCTTGGGGGGCAGGAACACCCACTTCTGGGGCAGAAAGACTCTGTTTTGGGGCAGGAACACCCACTTTTGGGGCAGAAAGATTCCGTTTTGGGGCAGGAACACCCACTTTTGGGGCAGAAAGACTCTGTTTTGGGGCAGGAACACCCACTTGGGGGGCAGGAACACCCACTTGGGGGGCAGAAAAAACCCCCGTTTTGGGGCAGGAGCACCCCGTTGGGGAGCAGAAAGACCCCATTTTGGGGCAGGAACACCCTCTTTGGGAGCAGAAAGACCCCATTTTGGGGCAGAAATACCCTGTTTTGGGGCAGAAACACCCACTTGGGGGGCAGAAACACCCACTTGGGGGGCAGAAACACCCACTTGCGAAGAAACACCCACTTTTGGGGCAGAAACACCCACTTTGGGGGAGTAAATACACCCTCCCCCCGGGCCCCCTGGCATAAATGTTTATTTATGGGGTGTAAGCACCCACTTATGGGGTGTAGAGCACCCACTTATGGGGCGTAAATCCCCCCCATAGGGTGTAAACCCCCCCTCACAGCATAAATGGCTACTTATGGGGCGTGTCCGCCCCCCCATTGGGGTGTGACCGCCCACTTATGGGGCGTAACCCCCTCCTATGGGGCAGAACCCACCCAGGGGGTGGTAAATCTGGCCTCCCATCCGGTCACCCCCCGAGGGTGTAACTCCCCCCTCCCCCCACTGGGTGTAACCCCTCCCCCCCGGTGGATGTAGCGACCCCCCCCACACTAAGTCCCGCCCCCCGGGGTGTCGCCCCTCCCCCCCCCGGGGTGTGACGACCCCCGGCAGGGCCAAATTTACCCCCTGGGGGGGCCAAAATACCCCAGTGGGGCACTGAGAGCCCCCCCCGGGGGGGGGGGAGGGGACACGCCCCTCCCCCACCTCTGCCTCGGGGGAGGGGGGGCAAAGCCCGCCCCTCCCCCCCCCAGGGACACGTGCCGCCGCCCGGGGCTGCGCCGCCAGGGTGGGGGAGGGGAGGTGGGGGATGGGGTGGGGGAGGGGCTGCGCCGGACACTTTGTTTTCTGTGAAAACTTGGCCGGGGGAGGGGCCCCGCGCCCGCCCCTCCCCCTTTTGTATATTTTGTACATTAATAATAAACTGGTGGAAAAAAAAAAAAAGAAAAAAAGCGTGTGGAGGAAGTGATGTCAGCGCGGGGGGGGGGGGGGGGAGGGGCGGCGCCTGTTCACTCTGGCACCTACTGAGGGCGTTTACCCAGGAACCTACTGAGGGCGTTTGCTCGGGAACCGTGTGAGGGCGGCCCCGAATGACGGCGCTTCGCAGCCATTGGTGCAACAGTCCTCTTTATTAGGGCGGGGCAGGGGCGGGGCAGGGGCGGGGCGGCCCCGCCCCCTCACTCGCGGGGGCGGTGCACGACCACCTCCCCCAGCGCCTCCAGCACCTCCCGCTTGTAGTCGTCGAAGTCGCCGTCGATCTGGCTGAGGCCGCGCTCCTCCACCACCCACAGCTGGCAGCTCGTCTCCGTGATGAGGCGGGCGTCGTGGCTCACCACGATGACGGCTGTGAGGTCACGGGGCGGGGGGTGGGTGGGGTGATGACGTCACGTGATGCCCCGCCCCGCCCCGTCCCGCTCTCACCTCCCCGGTAGTCGTTGATGGCGTCGGCCAAAGCGTCGATGGATTCGATGTCCAGGTTGTTGGTGGGTTCGTCCTGGCGGGGGAGGGGAGAGGGCGTGGTGACGGCCCCGCCACGCCCTTCGGCCCCGCCCCGGCCCCACCCTGGCCCCGCCCGCTCACCAGGATGAGGACGTCGGGCTCGCGGCAGGCCAGCTCGGCGAACACCACCCGCGCCTTCTGCCCGCCTGCGCCGAGGGGGCGGGGCTCAGCTGGGCGGGGCTCGCCCGGGCGGGGCTCAGCCGGGCTCGGCCCCGCCCCCTCCCCCTGACAGGCTCAAAGTCCTGCCGATAACAGCCAGCCGTCCCCCTCCCCCTCCCGCTCTGCCATTTGGCCCCACCCGTCACAGCAAAACACTTCACCCCCGGGACAGGCCACGCCCATCCAACGTGGCCCCGCCCCTTGCCCCCACCCAAGATGGGAAGTCCCGCCCTCAGAAAGCCCCACCTCCTTCCCACCTCACCCATTTCAGACTCCTGGCATGGCCCCGCCCCCCCTTCAGGACAGGCTCCACCTCTCCAACGTGGCCACGCCCCTTGACTCCACCCTGCCCCTAGAAGGCTCCACCCCTCTCTGAGGCCCCGCCCCCTTCCCCATTAAGCCCTTGCCCTTCTTGAAGTGGATACACCCCAGACCCTGCCCCCAGGTGCTGCCCCGCCTACCACCAAGACCCCACCCCCACCCGGGAGACCACGCCCCCCTCTGGAGGCCACGCCCCACCTGGGAATCCCCGCCCCCTTCCCCATCAAGCCCCTGCACCCCTTGAGGCAGGAGCGGCGCCCCCGGGGCTCCGTCCCCACCCCACCCCCCTCCCCCTTTCTGGGCGGTGCCCCGGCCCCGCCCCGGCCCCGCCCCGGCCCCGCCCCCACCGGAGAGCTTGGCGATCTGCAGCGTGTGGGCGTGGCCCTCGAGGCCGAAGCGCCCCAGGCACTTGCGGGCGTCCTGGTGGGGCAGGTTGAAGCTGCGCTGCAGGTACTCGGCCGCCGTCTCCTCCAGCCGCAGCTGCTCGGCCGCCTGCTGGTTGAAGAACCCCACTTTCTGCGGGGTGGGAGGGCTCAGGCCACGCCCTCCGGCCACGCCCTCCGGCCACGCCCTCCCCATCTCACCCCCGCGGCTTCTCCTCTCCCCCCCCCCCCCCCCCCCCTTCACCACATGGAACAGCAGGGCCAGAGCCCGCCATGCAAAGCCACGCCCCCTCTGTTAGGAAGCCACGCCTCCATTTGGGAGCCACACCCATTTGAAAGCCACACCCCTATTTGGAAGCCACACCCCCATTTGGAAGCCACACCCCACCATTTGGAAGCCACACCCCTCCATTTGGAAGCCACACCCTCCATTTGGAAGCCACACCCCACCATTTGGAAGCCACACCCCCATTTGGAAGCCACACCCCACCATTTGGAAGCCACACCCCTCCATTTGGAAGCCACACCCCCCATTTGGAAGCCACACCCCCATTTGGAAGCCACACCCCACCATTTGGAAGCCACACCCCCATTTGGAAGCCACACCCCTCCATTTGGAAGCCACACCCCTCCATTTGGAAGCCACACCCCCCATTTGGAAGCCACACCCCTCCATTTGGAAGCCACACCCCTCCATTTGGAAGCCACACCCCCATTTGGAAGCCACACCCCACCATTTGAAGCCACACCCCTCCATCTGAAAACCACACCCCCCATTTGGAAGCCACACCCTCCATTTGAAAACCACACCCCTCCATTTGGAAGCCACACCCCCTCTCGGGAAGCCCCGCCTCTTACCTATAGCTCCACCCCCACCCAAATGCCCCACCCCCCCACCTGAGGCCCCATGGAAAAGCCCCACCCCCATAACCCCGCCCCCTTTCCAAGGCAACACTCTCTGGATAAAAGCTCCTCCTCTTCCAGAGGCCACGCCCTCTGGATAAGCACCGCCCCCTCCAGAGGCCACGCCCCCCCTCACCAGCCGGTGGTTCCTGCGCATCTGCCCCCGCGTCTGTGAGAGACAGAGATGGGTTGGGGGGGGGGGGGAACCCCAAAAATCACACCCCCCCCCGAGCCCCAGGAGGCCCCGACCCCCCCCCAGACCCCCTCAACCCCCCCGATCCCCCAAACACTGCCCATCCCCCCCCCCAGACCCCCCAAAACCCCTCTCAAACCCCCGAGACCCCCCAAACACCCCCCCCATCTCCCCCAAACATCCCAAAAATCCCCAGAGACCCCCCCAAACCCCCCCAACTGGGTGTTACTGGGGGTTCCCCCCCCGACACCCCACCCCCCCAAAACACCCCCGGGGAGCCCCCAAACCCCACCTAAATGCTGCCCCCCCCCCTCCCCACCCCACTTGGGGGGGGGGCACCCCCATATTTTAGGGGGTGGCGGGGGGGGCCCCCCCGTACCGGCGTCAGCTGCCCCGTGAGCAGCCGCAGCAACGTGGTCTTCCCCACACCGTTGGGTCCCACGATGCAAACTGGGGGTGGGGGGGAGGAAATTTGGGGGGGGTTGAGGGGGGGAGGAGCCCCCCGGTGACCCCCCCCCGTGTCGCTGGGGCCCCCCCGGGGCGTTTCTCACCCCGCGACTCCATGTCGATGCCGAAGTCGAGGTTGCGGAAAAGCAGCTCCTGCCCCTCGTAGCCGAAGTCGACGCCTAATTTTTGGGGGGGGGGAAGTGATGGGGGACCCCCAAACCCCTCCCCGACCCCCCCCAAACCCCCGCCCAGCCCCCCAATGTCCCCTGCACCCCCCCCCCGAGCCCCATAACCCGCCCCAGCGCCCCAAAATCCCCCCCTGATTGTCCCTTAATGCACCTGGAGTCCCTCCAAAATCATCCCGCCCCCCCCAACGTGCCCCCCAACTGCCTCATGACCCCCCCCAAAACCACCTGTCCCCCCCAAGGCCCCACAGCCCCCCCCCACCCCATAACACCCCCCCCAGGGTCTCCCAAATCCCCTCTAACCGCTCCATAACACCCCCCCAGCCCCCCCAAATCCCCCCTAACCGCTCCATAACACCCCCCAGCCCCCCCAAATCCCCCCTAACCGCTCCGTAACAGCCCCCAGCCCCCCAAATCCCCCCTAACCGCTCCGTAACACCCCCCCCAGCCCCCCAAATCCCCCCTAACCGCTCCATAACAGCCCCCAGCCCCCCCCAAATCCCCTCTAACTGCTCCGTAACACCCCCCAGCCCTCCCAAATCCCCCCTAACCGCTCCGTAACACCCCCCAGCCCCCCAAATCCCCCCTAACCGCTCCGTAACACCCCCCCCAGCCCCCCAAATCCCCCCCTAACCGCTCCGTAACACCCCCCAGCCCCCCAAATCCCCCCTAACCGCTCCGTAACACCCCCCCCAGCCCCCCAAATCCCCCCTAACCGCTCCGTAACACCCCCCCAGCCCCCCAACCCCCCCGTACCATGGAGGCCGAGGATGGGGGGGGCTGAGGGGGGGCGGGTTGGGGAAGGTGAAGCGCACGGTGTATTCCCGGGGCCGCTTCAGCAGCTCCGGGGCTTCGGCCGCCTCCTCGGCCGCCGTCCGGCGCCGGCACTTCTGCTGCTTCCGCGTCAGCGCCTCCTTCGTCTGCTTCTCCTGGAGGGGTGAGAAGTGGGATCCGCTCCGGGATCCGCTCCGGGATCCACTCGGGGATCGGCTCAGCCCAACCCCCCGCCCAGCACCGCATCCCCCCTCCGGAGCTGGGAGCTACGCGTGAGGGGGTCCCGTGGGATAAAACCCCGCCTAAAACCCCACCTAAAACCCTTCTGTGGGGGCTCGGCGGGTGGGATCCCGCCTCCAGATCCCTCGGGATCCCGCCTGCAGCGGGGCAGATCCCAGGAGGGTCGCCGGGACGGGGATCTGGGGCGGGGAAAGGGCAGCCGAGAGATGCCGGGGGTACGCGGCGATCCCGGGGCGGGGCTGGATCCCATGGGGAGCAGATCCCATGGGGAGCGGATCCCATGGGGAGCGGATCCCGCAGGATCTCCCCTCGCTCACCGCCTGCTTGGTGGATTTGCCGCCGGCCTTGAGGTCGCGGAGCTTCTTCTCCTGCTTTTCAAACTGCTTGAGCAGCTCCTTCTGCTTCTGCTGGTACATCTTCTTGAAGGTCACTGGTTGGGGGGGAGGAAAAGGGGGGTCAGGGGGGTACTTAACCCCCCCAATTGCCCCGGCGCCCCCCCCACATTCGCCCCCCGCCCCCACGGACTGTAGTTGCCGCGGTAGTAGAAGAGGCGCTGGGCGTCGAGGTGGATGATGTCGGTGCAGACGTCGTCGAGGAAGCCTTGGTCGTGCGACACCACGAGCAGCGTCTTCTTCCATGTCTGTAAATAACTGGGGGGGGGGAACAGGGTGTTAGGGGGGGGCATTTTGGGGGGACACCCCCGCTTTGGAGACACCTCAGGCTACTCAGGACACCCCCCACCTTGGGGACACCCCCCCATTGGGGACACCCCTGGGCCCCCCCTTTGTTCCTTGTTCCCCCCCCCTTGTCATTTGCTCCCCCCTTTAGCCCCTGTGCCCCCCCCATTTGTCCCTTATCCCCTGCACCTTGTCCCTTGTCTCCCCCCATCCTCCCCCTTTGCCCCCCCTTTTCCCCCATCCCCCCCCTTTTCCTCTGGCCCCCTTTTATCCCCCCTCCCCCCCCCTTTTTCCCCCTTTTCCCCCACCCCCCTCCACCCCCCTTGCCCCCAACCCCCCCCTTTACCCCTTTTTCCCTCACCCCCCCCACCCTCCCCTTTGCCCCCCACCCCACTTTGTCCCCTCCCCCTCGACCCCCCCTCAACCCTCGCCCCCTCCCACCCCCCAAGCCCCTCCCATCCCCCCCCCTTTGCCCCTTTCCCCCACCCCCTCCTCGGCCCCCACCCTCCCCTTTGCCCCCCACCCCACTTTGTCCCCTCCCCCTCAACCCCCACCCCATCCCATCCCACCCTTTGCCCCTTTCCCCACCCCCTCCTCGCCCCCCACCCTCCCCTTTGCCCCCCACCCCACTTTGTCCCCGCCTCCCCCTCGCCCCC
Source organism: Phalacrocorax carbo (assembly GCF_963921805.1). NCBI lineage: Eukaryota > Metazoa > Chordata > Aves > Suliformes > Phalacrocoracidae > Phalacrocorax > Phalacrocorax carbo. The sequence continues at coordinate 4,824,574 of NC_087538.1, forward strand.
CCAAGCCCCTCCCCTCGCCCCCACGCCCCTCCCCCCCCCCCCAGCCCCCCCCTTCCCCCCCCAAGCCCCCACTTGTTGAGCCAGATGACGGCGTTCAGGTCGAGGTGGTTGGTGGGTTCGTCCAACATCAGCAGCGTCGGCTCCATGAACAAAGCCCTGCGGCGACACCGGCGTCACCCCGAGACGCCCCTCGCACCCCCCCCCGCCCCAAAACACGCGTGTGTGTGTCCCCCTCTCCCACCCACCCCCCCCAGAATCGCTCACCGGGCCAGCGACACCCTCATCCTCCACCCGCCGGAGAATTTCCTCGTCGCCCTGTTTTGCATTTCGGGGTTGAAACCGAGCCCGGCCAGGATCCGCCGCGCTTTGGCCTCGGCGGCGGCCGCCCCGGTGGCTCGCATCTCCTCGTACACCTACGCCAAAAATCAGGGGCGCCGGTGGGTTTTTGGGGTGGAGGGGGGGTGGCTCTCGGGGCTTCCCCCCCGAGTCAGCCTGTACCTTCTCCAGGCGCTCGGCGGCGCCGTCGTCGCCCCCCTCCAGCAGCGCCTGCAGCCGTTTCTCCTCCTCCAGCAGCCGCAGGCGTTTGGTGTCGGCGCGAAGCACCGCCTGCACGGCCGGCGTCTCGTCCGCCACCACCTCTGCGGGACGGGGAGGGCGCTTTTGGGGGGGGTCCGGGGGGGTTTCGGGGGGTTTGGGGGAGGTTTCAGGTCACTTTAGGGGGGTTCAGGGGGTTTTTGGGGAGGTCTCGGGGGGTTTGGGGGAGGTTCCAGGTGGCTTTAGGGGGGTTCAGGGGGTCTGGGGGGAATCTTGGCGGGTTGCAGGTGCCTTTGGGTGGGTCTCAGGGGGTTTTGGGGAGGTTTCAGGTAGCTTATGGGGGGTTGCAGCGGAATAGAGGGGGGTTTCCGGTGGCTTTGGGTGGGTCTCGGGGGGTTTTGGGGAGGTTTCAGGTGGCTTATGGGGGGTTGCAGCGGAATAGAGGGGGGTTTCAGGTGGCTTTGGGGGGGTTGCAAGGGGTTTGGGGGGTGTTCAGGTGGCTTTGGCGGGGTCTCATGGGGTTTTGGGGAGGTTTCAGGTGGCTTTAGGGGGGTTCAGGGGGTTTTGGGGAGGTTTCAGGTCACTTTAGGGGGGTTCAGGGGGTTTTGGGGGGGTTTCAGGTAACTTTAGGGGGGTTTCAGGGGGTTCTGGGGAGGTCTCGGGGGGTTTGGGGGAGGTTCCAGGTGGCTTTAGTGGGGTTCAGGGGGTTTTGGGGAGGTTTCAGGTAACTTTAGGGGGGTTTCAGGGGGTTTTGGGGAGGTCTCGGGGGGTTTGGGGGAGGTTCCAGGTGGCTTTAGGGGGGTTCAGGGGGTTTTGGGGAGGTTTCAGGTAACTTTAGGGGGTTTCAGGGGGTTTTGGGGAGGTCTCGGGGGGTTTGGGGGAGGTTCCAGGTGGCTTTAGTGGGGTTCAGGGGGTTTTGGGGGGGTTTCAGGTCACTTTAGGGGGGTTCAGGGGGTTTTGGGGAGGTTTCAGGTAACTTTAGGGGGGTTTCAGGGGGTTTTGGGGAGGTCTCGGGGGGTTTGGGGGAGGTTCCAGGTGGCTTTAGTGGGGTTCAGGGGGTTTTGGGGGGGTTTCAGGTCACTTTAGGGGGGTTCAGGGGGTTTTGGGCAGTTCTCGGGGGGTTTTGGGGGAGGTTCCAGGTGGCTTTAGGGGGGTTCAGGGGGTTTTGGGCAGGTCTCGGGGGGGTTGGGGGAAGTTCCAGGTGGCTTTAGGGGGGTTCAGGGGGTCTTGGGGGAGTCTTGGCAGGTTTCAGGTGCCTTTGGGTGGGTCTCAGGGGGTTTTGGGGAGGTTTCAGGTAGCTTATGGGGGGTTGCAGGGGGTTTTGGGAGAGGTTCAGGGGGTTTTGGGCAGGTCTCGGGGGGTTTGGGGGAGGTTTCAGGTGGCTTTAGAGCGGTTCAGGGGTCCTGAGGGAATCTTGGGGGGTTTCAGGTGGCTTTGGGGGGGTCTCGGAGGGTTTTGGGGGGGGTTTCAGGTGGCTTTAGGGGGATTCAGGGGAATTGAGGGGGGTTTCAGGTGGCTTTGAGGGGGTCTCATGCAGTTTTGTGGAGGTTTCAGGTGGATTTAGGGGGGTTCAGGGGGTTTTGGGGGGTCTTGGGGGGTCTCGGGGGCTTTGGGGGGCGTTTCATGTGGCTTTAAGGGGGTTCTGGGGGCTTTGGGGGGGTCTCATGTGGTTTTGGGGAGGTTTCAGGTGACTTTAGGTGGGGTTCAGGGGCTTTTGGGGGGTCTTGAGGGGTTTCAGGTGGCTTTAAGGGGGTTCTGGGGGCTTTGGGAGGGTCTCATGGGGTTTTGGGGAGGGTTTCAGGTAATTTTAGGGGGGTTGCAGGGGAATTGAGGGGAGTTTCAGGTGGCTTTGGGGGGGTTGCACGGGGTTTGGGGGTGTTCAGGTGGCTTTGGGGGTTTTGGGGAGGTTTCAGGTGGGTTAGGGGGGTTGCAGGGGAATTGAGGGGGGTTTCAGGTGGCTTTGGGGGGTTGCAGGGGGTTTGGGGGTGTTCTGGTGGCTTTGAGGGGGTCTCATGGGGTTTTGGGGAGGTTTCAGGTGGGTTGGGGGGTTGCAAGGGTTTTGGGGGCATTCACGGGATTTTAGGGGGGTCTCGTGGGGTTTTGTGGAGGTTTCAGGTATTTTGGGGTAGGTCTCGGGTGCTTCTGGGGCATCTCAGGTGGTTTTGGGGGAGTCTCGAGGTTTTGGGGAGATTTCAGTTGGCTTTGAGGGGGCTCGCGGGGTTTTGGGAGGGGTCTGAGGGGGTTTTGGGGGTGTTGCAGGTGGCTTTGGGGGGTCTCAGGGGGATTTGGGGAGGTTTCAGGTATTTTGGGGGAGTTGCAGGGGGTTTGGGGGGGTTCAGGGGAGGTTTCAGGTGGGTTTGGGGGGTCCCCGAGCCCCGCGGCGCACCTTGCTCGCAGAGTAAGACGTCGATGTTGGGGGGGATGCTCAGCGCCCGGTTCGCGATGTGCTTCAGCAGCGTCGTCTTCCCTTTCCTGCCGGCAAGCGAGGGGTTAAACGCCGCTGGGGGAGGGGGGAGCGCCCCCCCCCCCGGCCCCCCCGCAGCCCCCCGAGGCGGGGGCACCCACCCGTTGGGTCCCACGAGGCCGTAGCGGCGCCCGGCCACGATGTAGAGGTCGGCGTTGACGTAGAGCTCCTTCCCGTGCGCCGAGATGCTGAACTTCTCCAGCTGCCGCCGCGAGGGGGGGGGTCAGGGACCCCCAATGGCCCCCGACCCCCCCCGTATCCCCCTGACCCCCAATGGCCCCCGACCCCCCCTGTATCCCCCCTGACCCCCCCTGTATCCCCCTGACCCTCCTCGTATCCCCCTGACCCCCATCAACGGCCCCAATGGCCCCCGACCCTCCCTAACAGCCCCCTGACCTCCTGACCCCCCCGTATCCCCCTGACCCCCAATGGCCCCCGACCCCCCCTGTATCCCCCTGACCCCCCCCTGTATCCCCCTGACCCTCCTCGTATCCCCCTGACCCCCATCAACGGCCCCCAATGGCCCCCCGACCCTCCCTAACAGCCCCCTGACCTCCTGACCCCCCCTGTATCCCCCCTGACCCCCAATGGCCCCCTGACCCCCCCCGTATCCCCCTGACCCCCAATGGCCCCCTGACCCCCCCCGTATCCCCCTGACCCCCATCAACGGCCCCCATGGCCCCCGACCCCCCCCAACATCCCCCTGAACCCCCCCAACCCCCCCATGGCCCCCCGACCCCCCCAACATCCCCCTGAACCCCCCACCACCACCCCCAGACCCCCCCAACAGCCCCCATGGCACCCTGACCCCTCCCCCACGTATCCCCCTGACCCCCCCACGTATCCCCCTGACCCCTCCACGTATCCCCCTTAACCCCCCTGATCCCCCCATGGCCCCCTGACCCCTCCCCCACGTATCCCCCTGATCCCCCCAACACTTTCCTTAACCCCCCTGACCCCCCCTTTCTCCAGTTCCCCCCATCTCCCAGTATAACAGCGACCCAGCCCCCCCTTTTCCCAGTTTGAGAGACCTTGTACCCCCCACTCCCCCCTTTGGGGTGACCCAGGACAGGTTTGGGGGGTCCCGGTGGGGTTTTGGGGTGACTCAGGGAGGGTTTGGGGGGTCCCAGTGGGCATTTGCGGGTCCTGGTGGGGTTTTGGGGTGACTCAGGGAGAGTTTGGGGGATCCGGAGGGGGTTTGGGTGTTACTCAGGAAGGGTTTGGGGGGTCCTGGGGGGGTTTTGGGGTGACTCTGGAGGTATCTGGGGGTCCTGATGAGCATTTGGGGTGACTCCAAGGGATGCTGAAGGGTCCCAAGGGATTTTGGGGGGTTTCAGGGGGTCCCAGGGGGTTTTGGGGTGACTCCAGAGAAGTTTGGTGATCCTGAGAGACATTTGGGGTGACTCAAGGGGTATTTAGGGGATCCTGGGCGGGTTTGGGTCTTCCAGGGGGGATTTGGGGGATCACTGGGGGTGAGGGGGTGACTCAGGAGTGGTTTTGGGGGGTCCCAGTGGAGTTTTGGGGTTATTCCAGAGACGTTTGGGGGGGTCCTGGGAGGTTTTGAGGTAACTCAGAGGCAATTGAGTGTCCCGGGGAGGGGTTCGGGGTGACTCCAGAGGGGCTTGGGGGGGTCCCGGGGGGGTCATGGGGGGCTCTGGGGTGACTTAGGGGGGATTTGGAGGATCCTGGAGGGATTTGGGGGTGACTTAGAACGGACTGGGGGATCCTGGGGAGGGGTTTGGGGGTCCTGGGGCGGTGTTGGAGGGTCCCGGAGGGGGGTGGGGTTTGGGGTCCTGGGGTGGGTTTTGTGGTTCTGGAGAAGGGTTTGCAGGTCCCAGTGTGGGTTTTGGGGTCCCAGAGGGGTTGGAGGGTCCTGGGGGAGTTTTAGGGGTGCCGGAGGGGGTTGGAGGGTCCTGGGGTGGGTTTTGGGGGTTCCAGGGGGGAGTTTGGGGGATCCCAGGTGGGTTTTGGGGGCCCCAGAGGGGTGTGTGGAGAGTCCTGGGGGAGTTTTGGGGATGCCGGGGGGGGTTGGAGGGTCCCGGGGTGGGTTTTGGGGGTTCCAGGGGAGGTTTTGGGGATCCCAGGTGGGTTTGGGGGGGCCCCAGGGGGGTGTGTGGAGAGTCCTGGGGGAGTTTTGGGGATCCCAGGGGATGTTGGAGGGTCCCGGGGTGGGTTTTGGGGATCCCAGGTGGGTTTTGCAGGCCCCGGGGTGGGGCGGATTGGATGGTCCTGGGGGATTTTGGGGATCCCAGGGGGGGAGTTGAAGGGTCCTGGGAAGTTTTGGGGATCCTGGGGGGGTTGGGGTAGGTTTTGGGGGCCCCGGGGTGGGTTGAAGGGTCCTGGGGGGGTTTTGGGGGGCCACCTTGATGTCGGAGGCGTTCTCCAGCATGGCCTGTCGCGACGAGAGCTCGGCCTGCGACACGGCGAAGTCGTTCTCCCCCGTCGCCGCCGCCGCCTTCATGGTGGCGACCTGGCGCTCGTACTCCAGCTGGGGGGAGGGGCAAAAGGGCGGGGTCAGCCCCGCCCTGAGCCCCGCCCTACCACGCCCCGCCCATTCCAGCCTTAGCCCCGCCCCTCCGGGCTTCACCTGCTTCTTCAGCTTCTTCTTCTCCTTCTTGCTAACGCGGGCGTCGGGCTCGGCCTTCTTCCCGCTCTCCTCCTCCTCCTCCTCCTCCTCCTGGGGGAAGGGACATGCCCGCCCCGCCCATCAGCCTCAGGGGCGTGGCCAGCACGCCCCTCCCCCCACCCTATCCCAAGGGACTCACGCTGCCCTTCCGCCGCTCTTCAGCCTCGTCTTCCTCCTCATCCTCATCCCGCAGAGCCGCAAACTTGTTCTAGGGGCGGGGGAGGGGTTGGGGGGGGTTTGGGGGTGTCAGACCCTGCCCCATCCCCCACCGCGGAGCACCCAGCTTTGCCCCCCCGCCCCCACCTTCCCGCCTTTGGGCCGCGCGTCCTCCTCAGAGCCTTCGTCCTCATCCTCGCTGGCGGCTTTTCCCTGAGAAGGAAGAGGAAGAAGGGGGGTGGGGTGAGCCCCCGAGGTTTGGGGGGGCACCGTGGGGCCCCCCGACCCTCCCCGACGCCCCTCCTTCACCTGCCGCTTCCCCTTGTTCTTCTCGTTCTTGCGGCTCTTCTTCTTCTTCTCACCCTCCTCTTCCTCCTGCCCAGAGCCATCGTGGGGGGGGGGGGGGGTGACCCAGACGTCTGGGCCCTCCCCTGCTGCAGCACCCAGTTTTTGGGGTGACCCCCGTTCAGCAGAGCCGCGAATCCCCACCTTGATGCTTTTGCCTTTGCCTGGCCGTGAGCCTTCGTCCCTCCTCGCCGCCTCCTCCTCCTCCTCATCTTCCTCGCTCTGCCCCTGGCTCAGCGCCGCAAAGACATTCCCACCCTGGGGGGGGGAAACCCAAAATACATCCTTTTCCCCCCAAAATTTCAGGAGGTCCCAGTTCCCCCCCCCCCCCAAGCGCAAAGTTTGGCTCTTTTCCCTCAACCACCCCTTTTCTTTCCCATTTTCTCCCCATTTTTGGGGTCCCCCTCAAACGCCCACCCTCCCCCCACGCTTCGGGATGTCCCCCCCTGTTTTGGGGCCCCCCCAAGAGCTTACCTTCTTCCTCCTCCCCCCTTTCCTGGGGGCTGGTGCTGTGGGGGGGAGACACGGGGGGGGGGGGATGTTAGTGAGAGACCATAGAGCTGAGGGTCTGCCACAGCCTAGAGCAGCCCCGCCCCAGCACTTCCTGGTGGTGACACTCTAGCCCAGGCGGACTCGCTGCTCCTGGGGGGGGTGTGGGGGGTGTGTCGTTCATCACCTTCCTCCTCCTCATCCTCGCTGCCAGCAGCCGCCAGCTCCTGCAGCCGCCGGCTAAGCTCCACCTCCTCGGGCTCAGGCTCCGCCCCCGGCGGCCGTCGCCGCTCTTTCCGCCGGTCTCGCTTCCTCCGGGAGGCCTGGGCGGGGCAGGGCGGGGCACCTCATTAAGCCCCACCTTAATTACCCCGCCCATCACCCCTAAATCCCAGTATGTCCCCAGCCCGCCTCCCTTGAGCCCCACCCCCCGCAGCCCCAACCCCAGCCCCACCCTCTCTAGCCCCACCCCCTCTGCCCCACAGGCTCCGCCCCCCTCATTAACCCAGCGCTAACGAACCCTGCTGAGGCGGCGCCTCCTTCTCCGGGGGGGTGGGGGCTTCGGCCGGCGCCGCCTTCTCCTCCTCCGCCAGCTCCTCGAAGAACTGGGGGCAAAGGGCAGAGGTCACGGTGGGGTCAGGGGGCGGGGTCAGGGGTCAGGGGTCAGAGGTCAGAGGCTCACCGATTTCTTGCCCCGCCGGTCCTTCTTGCCCTTCTTCACCGGCTGGTCTGGGGGGGGGGGGGGGGGAGGGGGAAAGGGCGGGGTCAGCGTCATCCCTGGGGACCCGCGTGTCGGGACACGCCCTGCCCCGCCCGCCAGGACCCATTAACTGGGGCCACCCCCGAAAGGGTTAAACCCCCCCAATAAGGTTAACCCAAAAAGGTGTAATTTCCTTCCAAAAACCTTAAATCTGCTCCCAAAAGACTTAAACTCTCTTTGGAATAGGTTAAACCTCCCCCAAAACATTTAAACTCCCTCCCAAAAAGCTTAAACTCTCTCCTAAATAAGTTAAACCTCCCCCAAAAGGGTTAAACCCCTTTCCAACACCCTTAAACCACCTGCAAAAAGGCTAAGGCCCCGACCAAAATGGTTAAACTGTCTCCTAAATAAGTTAAATCTCCCCCAAAACCATTAAACCTCCCCTAAAAAGGCTTAAACCCTCCCAAAAAGATCAATCCCCCCCCAAGAAAAAGATAAAACCTTCCCATTACCATTAAGCACCCTGTAAAGGCTTAAAACCACCAATAAAGTTTTAAACTGCCTCCTAAATAGATTAAACCTCTTCCAAAAGGTTTGAACTGCCTCCTAAATATGTGAAACATCACCATAAACGGTTAAACTGCTTCCTAAATAGGTTAAACCTCGCAATAACGGGTTAAACTCCCTGCTAAATAGATTAAATCTCCCCATAAAGAGTTAAACTCCCTCCTAAATAGGATAAACCTCTCCCAAAAGGTTCAACCCCCTCCCAAAACCCTTAAAACCCCCTAAAAAGAGTTAAACCTCCTCCCAAAAGCCTTAAACTCCCCAAAGTGTTAACCCACAGGGGTCCCATCCCCCCCTCTCCCCTCCCCCCCCATCCCCTCAGGGGTCCCAGGCATCCGGACCCCTCCCCCCACCCCGGACCCCGGTGTCCTGCCTCCCCTCCCCCCGCCCCGGGGGCGTCCGGCCTCACCCGGCCCCTCGCCCTCCCCCCGCCATTCCTCCTGCTTGGCCGCCGCCGGACGCGCTCCCTTCGGCATGGCCGGGCGCCGCGTACTGCGCCTGCGCGGCCACAGAGACGGGGCCAGAGCGCCGCCCCGCAAAGCCCCTCACTTCCGGTCCGCCACCGCACCGGCGCGGGTTATCGCCACTTCCCATTGGTCTGCTTGAAGACGGGGTCCCACCTACTGACTCCATGGTGAGGTCGGGCGGGTTCGTCCCGCCCTCTTCTGAACGAGCCTTCCTCCCATTGGTTCGCGGCGGGTTCGTCCCGTCCCCCTCTGAGGTGATCTTTCTGCCTATTGGCTCTTGTGGGATCATCCCGCCCCCTTCTGCGGCGAGCCTTTCTCCCATTGGTTCGCGCCGCTTCGTCCCTCCTTCTCCTAGTGTAACTTGTTCTCTTATTGGTTCCCGCTGGTTGTCCGTCCCCCCGATGATTTTTTCCTACCATTGGACTACTCGCCGATTTGCCC